>NC_133620.1:431128813-431401313 GCF_048593235.1 Sminthopsis crassicaudata
ACCCAATCCTGCATATCCAACATAAATATTTACCTACAGAATGAACACAGAGAAAGCAAAATAGAGGAGTTAAACCCTAAATTACTTTTTTTCATTCAGCACTTTCTGAGAACTGAATTTGTACAAAGCATCCTGAAAAAAGTGAAAAGCATGATGGGTTTGGGAAGGCAAGTAACCTAAATTATCTGGGCCCAATTTCTAGCAAATTACCATAGCTTTACAATTTACATAATCTTTAATACATTTATCTCACTTTTCCCTTATAACAACCTTTGGAAACAATACCTCCTGGGTATTGTTTATTGCCATATTACAAATAAAGCAACTGAGGCTCAACAAGTTGTATCACAAGGAAGCTAAGGAGAGAGGACTTTAACTCAAAAAAAGTTGAAAGCAAGTGGCCTGGATGGTCCTTTGAGAATGGACCTGGTCACCATCTAGGGGAGGGAGTGGGGGAAAGAGGGAAAAATTTGGAACACAAGGTTTTGCAAGGTTCAGTGTTGAAAAATTATTCATGAATATGTTTTGAAAACAAAAAGCTTTAATTAAAAAGAGAATATAAACCTTCTGAAAGGAGAAACAATAACAGAGAATGGACCTCTTTCAGGGATCAGGAAGGGGCCCGAAGCTTGTTTGGGGACTTCTGGGAAGAGAAGACAGCCACCCATGGAACAACTGAGTTCCATGGCCAAAGGCCAGAGGGTCAGACTTGGAATCAGGAGGACCGAGACGACAGCCCACCTCAGACACTAGCAGTGTGACCCTGGGCAAGTCCTTCACCCTGCCTGACTCATATATTGGCTTATAATTTTGTTGTTCAACTCTTCATAATCCCATGTGGGGTTTTCTTAGCAGAAACCCTGGAGAGGTCTGCCATTTCCTTCTCCAGCTCATTTTACAGATAAGGAAACTGAGGCAGACGGTAATGTGACTTGCCCAGAATCACACAGCTACTAAGTGTCTGAGGATGACTCTATCCAGTTGCTCCTCGTTTTATAACAGCACCTCCCTAACTGGTTATTTGGGAGGATCGGAGATAACAGGTAAAAACGCTTCCATGAAGCTTCCAGCGCCGGGGAAATGCGAGGTACCAGAGCCTCCCTTCCCGGCAAAGCGAATAAAAAGCGATCCGGAAACCGAGTGCGCCGAGTGAACGTGGTCATTACTGTCGTTCTCAGAATCCGGGCAAGAACTGCAGCTTCCAGGAATAGGGCAGTGACCGCCCCCCTACCCTCCCCCCACAGACCTAAATGGGAGGATTTTGTGAGCTCTGGGTGGCTTCTGGGGCCGCGGACAGTGAGGAGGGAGCGGGCCGGCAAGGGGGCAACGGTGGAAGGGAGCCGTGGGGGCGGAGAACGGGGGGGGGGGGGGCGTTCCTGCGTTCGAAGCTTGTGCTGAGGGAGGGGGCTCTGTGGGCCCAGAAGCAGGAGGAGCGGAGGGAGGCTGTGGAGCTCGGTGGAGGCTCTGTTCAGGCTAAGCCCCCAGGGCCTTCGCCGTGGCCGTCTGAGACTAGGGATTTCTTCGGTCTCTGGAAGGACTAAATGGCCACTGGAGGGGTGGGGGGTGGGAGTGGAGACAGAGAGCTAGACACACCTACACGGAGAGGCCGAGACCGAGACCCCGACTGAGAGGACGGACCGGTGAGAGGCTCTCACTTAAGTCCTGAGATTTGGACTCTGAGATTGAGGGTGGGAACGAGGAAGGTTTCCTGGGGTTGGGGACAGGAGGCAGTATGGTTTGAAGGGAAATAACCTGTTAGGTGGTCCTCCTCCTCCTCCTCCTCCTCCTCCATCATTGTATCCCCTTCCATCGACTTTGCATTGGTCCTTTTTATAATGGTTCTCTCTGTGTAGATATGTACTTCTTGTTTTCCCATTCGTCTCTGAGCTCCTGAGAAGCTCCTTTCATTCATTTCATTCATTGGATTGCCCCCTCCAGCACAGTGCCTGGCACATGGAAGGAAGACACAAATAAACACTTGCTAACGGATTGATCCATAAAATGAGAAATTCATCTTGGATTTCAGTGAGTGAGTGGCTTGAAAGGTCAGGAGCTTTCTCCAGCAGAGTGGGGTCATGTCTGTCTGCGGTTTCATTAGTGAGCAGAGAATTCTGGGTGTGGAAAACTCCCTTGAAGGCCTGTAATTTAAAGAGTTGCCTGGGGCACGGGGAGATTAAATGACTTAAATAGTATTTGAACTTGGCATTTAAAGAGCCACTTTGAGGTTTTGGAAAGCACGATACCTAGAGTTTTGTGAGGTACATGCTATTATTATCCCTTTTTATAGATGTAGACATTGAAGCAGATAAACATTGTAACAAACCAAGGGTCATACAGATAGTAAGTATCTGAGGCAGAATTTGAATTCAGGTATTGCTGATCCCCAAGTCCAGGGCTCTATGCTCTAAGTGTTGTCCCTCCATCCCTTGTACCACACTGTGTCCCAACCAGAGTTCTTAGGGAATGATTCTTTATTGGAAATGTTCTATTAAGCAATAAGCATTTATTAAGTGCCAAGTATGTTCCAGATACTGCATCCATATAAAAATAATAGTGAAATGATCCCTCTTCTTGTAGGGATTACATTTTAATGGAGGAGACAGTTTATACATGGATCATTAATTCCAGGCTATTGAAAACACACATACTTTGCAGATAAGAGATGAAATATCTTAAAGAAGTAATAGCAAAGAGGCTAGGAGGAGGGAGAATGAGAAGGACAGAGAAAGTTATTTCACACCATCAGGGTGTATAAGTAGACCTCTACCTCAGTCGCTTAACACACTTTTTAGCTGTGTGACCCTGGGCAAGTCACTTAATTCCAGTTGTCTCAGCAAAAATAAAAAATAAGTAGACCTCTAAGTAAACAAGGAGGGAGCTAGGGATTGACACATGAACATCACTTTCCTCTGAATTAATCAAAAGAAGGAAGAAAATACAGAGACAGCTGGGAACCTGTAATACATTTCACTAGATCTTAGACTTCTTGGATGGGTGTAAGATAGAAGTAAGGGGGAGCTCACGTTATGAAGTGCTTTAAAAAACAAACAGATGGTTTTATATTTGATCCTGGAGATAATAGGGTGGTCCTGGAGTTTATCGAATGGATGGGATAAAAGAAAAATCAATTTGACAATTGACACAGGTAAATGGCAGAGTGGACATTTAAATCTGAGTCCTCTAACACCAAAATCCTCATTCTTGTCATTGTATTACATTACAAATGTAATGATATACTTAACTAGATTCCCTCCCACCTCTAAAATTCTATAAGAATTGGGATCAGGGCCGAATCTGGAAGATGGATGAGTTCTGGTAGAAGAAGGATGGGATGGGAGGTGGCAGGAAAAAGTTTGACTGAGGAGTTGTCAGATAATTTATACTAATTGAAACAGGGAAGAATTCAGAGAGCTTAGGAACCTTTAACATACAGGACTGAGCTTTCAATAAATTCTAATTTTTTCACCATCTAATTGAATTTGGAGTGGAAGAGGGTGGGGAGGAAAAAGGGAGAGAGAGACTGAGTTTCATGTCCACAGTGGATTTTCTAGGGTCTACTCAACAATCTTGTAAACATATTTATACCACTGGAAATGGTCATTTAATTCTAGGGAAATCTAAGGAACCAGTGCCCCCTAGTGGTACATTATTTGCAATTGAGTCACTGGATCCAAGTCCCCCCAATTCAAACTCCTAGGATATGGTTCATTATATTCCTCCCTGAGGACAACGAACCCCAGAGATCTTTAAGTCCAACTTCTTCATTCTGTAGATGCAGAAGGAGCCACTGAGCGCCTATTGTTGGCTCTCTACAATACCATGCTGCTTCCAAACTTAGAAATGGCATCCCATTTTCTTCTCCCTTCCTTCCTTCCTTCCTTCCTTCCTTCCTTCCTTCCTTCCTTCCTTCCTTCCTTCCTTCCTTCCTTCCTTCCTTCCTTCCTTCCTTCCTTCCTTCCTTCCTTCCTTCCTTCCTTCCTTCCTTCCTTCCTTCCTTCTTTCCTTTCCTTTCCTTTCCTTTCCTTTCTTTGAAAGCTTTGAAAGCTTGCAGGTTCCTCAGCATCTCCCTGAGATCCTAGAATATCACAGCACTCATTACCCCCCCCCCAAAAAAAGAAGCAACAGTATTAGATCAAAACTTCCCTATAGAAGTATAGCAGATCCCATCCCTAATATGAAGTATAATGCCAGGAAGTAGGCTAGAAGAATGGGGGGAAAAAAAGAACTCCATCATACTGAACTAGGATAATGGCAAGCAAATTCAAAACATAAACACAGAAGAGAATGACTCCAAAACATCTATAAGCAAAATCTCAGAGAAAATCCCTTGTATACAAACTCAATTAAGATTCCTAGAAGAGATGAGGCAAGAGTTTTTCTAAAAAGCTAAAAATATTTTTATAAATGGAATGAGAGCACTTCAGGAATAAAATGGAAGAGAAATGAGAGCTACAGAAGAAAGAATTGGGAAAGAATTAATAGCTCAGCCCAAAAGGAACAAAATCTTGCCCAAGCAACAAATTCCCTGAAAATTAGAGTGGACCAAATGGAAGTTAGTGACTTCAGAAGGAAACAAAAAATATTAAAATCAAAGGGTTGTAAAAAAAAATAAAAAAATAGAATGAAATGTAAGACATTATAAAAACTAACCTAGAAAACAGATCAAGGAGAAAAAATGTAAGAATCACTAGCCATCTCTGAACATCATGACCAAAAGAAGAGCAGAGATTATCATATTTCAAGAAAACTGCCCAGAACCAGAGGGCAACGTGGAAATAGAAATAATCTAGCAGTCACCTCCTGAAAGAAACCCTAAAATGAAAATTCCCAGGAACATCATAATTAAAACTCAAAGCTTTCAGGTTAAAGTAAAAAATATAAATAGCCAAAAAGTAAAATTTCAAATATTGAGCAATCATAATCAGAATCACATTGGAATACTTTATTTCAGGAAACAAGGATATTGATTCACCACCAAGGATAACTTACCCAGTGAAACTAAATATAATATGATCGGGGGAAAGAATTTTTAATGAAATAAAGGACTTTCAAACATTCCTCATGGAGGGGAAAAGGCAAAACAAAGTAAAATTTCAGAGAAACCTTTAAACACACACACAAAAAAAGGTATATAGGAATCAACAATTTAAAAAAGAACTAAATAAAGAGGCAGCAGTTGGAGTACTGGGCCTGGAGTAATAAAGACCCCAATTGTGTGACCTTGCACAAATCACTTAGCCCTGTTTGCCTTAATCTGAGGGAGAAGGAAATAGAAAAATTTTTCTTCTTTTCCAAGAAGACCCTCTATACAGTATGGTCCATGAGGTCACAAAGAGTTAGATACAACTAAACTGAACAACAACATCAAGCACAAAGACAATTTACTTATATTCAAATATGGGGAGATGATAAGTACCCTCTGATTCCTATTATCATCAGGGTTCATAGAAAGAATCCAATTAGATAAAATTTGGGAGTGGTTCTAATAATCTTGACAAAAGAATGAAAAGAGAGGACAAGAAATCCAGTGGAGGGAAGGAAAAGTAAGGATTGGGGAAAGTTATCTCATATTTTTGGATGTATAAGCATACAAATAAATAGCCATACAAGGAGAATGGGTAGGAGGATTGGCTGACAATTGAACTTCATCTTATTTGAACTGGTCAAATGAAGGGAAAATGTGGACACACACAGTTTGTTAAAGAAATACAGATTATTCAACCAGAAAATAAAAGGGAAAGGGGAATTAAGGAAAGGGTAATTAATTGAGAGATAAGTTCTAAACAAAACAATTCTAACTATGTACAAAAATAGTCAAAACTCTTTGATGTGGTAAACAATGAGAATCTGAGGGGGTGCTCATAAATTGGGGAGTGAAATAACAACTTTTGGTTTATACATATGATAGAATACTTTTATTAGCATAATATATTAGCAGTATACCAAATGACTGATGATGCTACTTACCTCCTAATAGAGAGGTGAAGGTCTCAGAATTCAGATAAATATATTTTCTAGGATATAACTAATTCAAAAATCCATTTTGTTTGACTAAACATTTTTATAATGAGTTTTGTTTTTGTGTGTTCTCATTTGGGAAGAAGGGCTAAGGTGAAAAAGTGAGAAAGTAGATTTTAGCTGATAAAAATTAATAAAATATATTCTTAAAGAAAATGTCCATTATTTTTTTCACTTAATAGTATTTTTTCCAATTACACATAAAGATAGTTTTCAACATTCATTTTTGCAAGATTTTAAACTCCAAATTTTTCTCCCTTGCTCCTTTATCTTTCTCTTTCCCAAAATAGAAAGCAATCTGATATAGGTTATACGTGTACAATCATGTTAAACATATTTTCACATTAGTCATGTTGTAAATATATATATATATGTATGTGTATATATATATATATATATATATATATATATATATATATATATATATATATATGTGTGTGTGTGTGTGTGTGTGTGTGTGTGTGTATATATATATATATATATATCAGAACAAAAGGGGAAAACTATGAATAGTCTATTCAGCAAAACTGAGTGTAATTCCACAGAAGAAAGAAATGAATTTTAATGAGAGGACTTCCAAGCATTCCTGATGAAAAGAACAAGGTGAGTAGAGAATTTGAAATATAAGCATAGGAGAATCATGAGAAACATAAAAAGACAAATGAGTGAGAAATCATTAAACAACTAATCAAAGTTAAAATGTTTATATTATGATGAGATAATATTTGTAGTCCTTCAGACTTTTACATCACTATGGATCATAGAGGGAATCTAATTAGAGAGAGAGTCCTGGTTGTGACTCTGTTGTGTTTGGATGATCTATAAAGAAAAATGGGATGGATAGAAAGAGAGATGCACTAGGAGAATGGGAAAGAGAGAGAAAGAATAAGGAATAATATTCATTTAAGTGTAGTGTGTGAAGAGTTTATTTAACAAGGGATCAATGGAAGGAGAAGCAGGTAATATTTGAACCTCACTCTCATTTGAATTGGTTAAAAGGAGGGAACTATACATATACAGTTGGGTACAGTTGGATACAGAAATATATCCTACTCTACAGGGATATAAGAAGGAAAAGAGTTAAGAGAAGGGAGAGAATAACAGTGAAAGTAGATAATGGGAAAAACTAAGCAAAAGCAAAACACACTCTAAAATATTATATAAAGAAAAAAAAGAGAAGGATAAGTATAAGAAAGCAAGAGTAAAAGAAATATACAAGTAGCAATCATAACTCTGAGTATGAATGGAAGAAATTCACCCATAAGATAAATGGGGACAGCCAGAATGAATTAGAAACCAGAATACAAGAAGACTATGTTGTTTACAAGAAACATCCATGAAACAGAAAGATAATTGCAGAATTAAAATAAGGGAAATCTATTATGTTTCAGCTGAAGTTTAAAAAAAAAGCAAAGTGATCATGATCTCAGACAAAGCAAAAAGAAATAAACAGGGAAAATACATTTTGCAAAAAGAGTATCCTAAACAATGAATTAAGATCTATACTAAACATATATGTACCCAATGGCATAACACTTAAATTTTTAAAAGAAGAGTTAAATGAATTAAAGGAAGAAATAGAAAGTAAGACTATAATAATGAAGAAATTCAATTCTTAGAACTAAACAAAATGTAGCAAAAAAAAGAAAAAGAAAAAGAAAGAATTTAAAAACCTAAGTGAATTCTAGGGAAATTGGATAAAATAGATCTCTGGAGATCTCTTTATTGGGAAAAGAAAAGAATATGCTTATATCTCAACTGGTACTGCACTGTCACAAAAACTAACTATGTAATGAAGCATAGAAATCCTATAAACAAATACAGAAAAGTAGAAATATTAATTCTATCTTTTACAATTATCAATAATTTCAATAAAGAAAATAAAACAAAACAGCATGCCAAAATTTGTGAAATGCAACCAAAATAATACTTAGAAGAAATTTTATAATTATACATGTTTACATCAGTAAAAGAGAAAAAGAGCAAATGAACAAATTGGGCATACAATTACAAATCCTAGGAAATCAACAAATAAACTCCTAATTAAACACCAAAATAGATATTCTGATAAAGGTTTTCATTTCTAAGGGAAGTAAGTCAAATTTACAAGAATAAGAACTTATTTCCCAATTGATAAGTACTCAAAGGATATGAATAGGCAGTTTTCAGAAAAAGAAATCCAAACTGTCAATAGTCATATAAAAATGTTTTCAGTCATTAATAAAAAGAGAAAGGCATATTTAAACAACTCTGAGGTACTACCTCACACCACTCAGATTGGTTTAAAATGATAAAAAAGGAAAATGACAAATGACAAATGGGAATATGGGGGAAACAAGTAGATTGATGCATTATTGATGAAATGATGAACTAACTCAACCTTTCTGGAAAACAATTTGGAACTATGACTCAAAAGCTATTCAATTATGTTACTCTTTTATCCAGTGATACTATTGCTAAGTACCACTTACTACCTAAGTCTATACCCCAAAGAGATCACAAAAAGAGGAAAAGGACCCAAATGTTAAAACATTTATAGTGGTTATTTTTGTAATAACAAAAAATTGAAAACCGAGGGAATTCTCTCAATTGAGGAATGGATGAGTAAGTTATAGTATATGAATTTGATGGAATACTATTGTACTATATAAAAGTTTGAAGAGGATGATTTCAGAAAAACCTGGAATGACTTCTATGAATTGATGCAAAAAGAAGTGTGCAAAAATAGGAGAACAATTTATACAATAAAAACAATATCATAAAGATAATTAACTTTGAAAGATGACTAATTCTGATCAAATACAATGATTAATCACAATCCAAAGGATGCATGATGAAATATGCATCCATTTCTAGATAGAGAATTGATGTATTTAAAGATCAGATTAAAGCCTATTTTCCTTTTCTTTTTTCTTGTTATTTGAACATGGCTAATGTAGGGATTTTTTTTCATTGCTATATATGTTTGCAAAGGATTTTGTTTTCCTTGTTTCTTAGTAGGTAAAGGAGGAGATAGAGGGAGAAAGAGAATTTGGAGCTGAAAATAAAATAAAATTGGATTCAAAAAAAGAAAAGAAAATTCTTGCCAAAAAAAATATTTAATTGGAAACTAAATAACTTAATTCTAAGGAATGGTGGGTAAAGGAACAAATCACAGGGGAAAAAAAGATAATTTCATCAAAGAAATTGACAACAGTGAGTCAACACATCAAAACTTTGGGATGCAGTTCTTAGGGGAAAATGTATATCTGTAAAATTTTTCATAAATAGAAGATGGAAGGAAAAGAATAATTGATTAGACATGTACCTAAAAAACTATAAAAGTAATAAATCAGAAACTAGGAATTAGATTTTTTTTTCAAGAGGAAAAGCAATAAACAGATAACTTATGAAGCTAATATGATTTTTTAAATAGAGAAAGGAAAATAAAATTGCTAATATCAAAAATTTAAAAAGAATTCACAAAAATGGAAAAGAAATAAAGGAAATTTAAAAAGCAATTACTTTGCTCAATTATATGCCAACAAAACTGCAAGTTAAATGAAATGGCTGAATATCTACAAAAACACAAAATATCCAGATTCATCATGTAAGAAACTGAAAATTTAAATGATCCAGTTTAATAAAAAAGAAATTGAACAAGCCACAAAAAATAAAGGGGAAAAAAAAAAACCTCAGGACCAGATAGATTTACAAGTGAATTCTATTAAATATTTAAAGAAGAATTAATTACAACATTATGTAAACAGTTTGCAAAAAGAAGGAATCCTACCAAACTCCTTTTATGATACAAATGTCTTTGGTAGCTAAATTAGAGAAAGACAAAATGAAGAAAGAAAATTATAGACATATATCCAGTAATGAATATTGATGCAAAAAAATTTATATAAAATATTAGTAAGAGGCTACAGCAACATATCAGAAGATTAGACATTAAGATAAGAAATGCAAGTTAGTTCAAAATCAGAGAAGCTATAAACATATTAGATCATATTATTAACAAAAACACTAACAATCACATGAATGTATCAATAAATGAAGAAACATTTGACAAAATAGAACATCCCTTTCTAAAAAAAATAATAGTAATAAAAAATTTTAAAAGCTCAGGAATAAATGGATCATGTCTTAATATGGTAATGGTAGTTATGTAAAATGAAGAGCCATGGGGAAGAGTTCATGACCAAACAAGGGATAGAGAGGAACACAGGAAATAAAAGAGACATTTTGATTACATCGAATTAAAAAGATTTTACACAAATAAAGCCAATGCAGCTATGATTAGAAAATAAACAGTTATCTGTTTCCAACTGTTGCAAACAAAAAAAAAAAATGCAGCAAGTTTTTCTGATAAAGGTCTCATCTCTAGGATATATAAGGAATTAATTCAAATTTGTAAGAATAAGACTCATTCTCCAATTGATAGTCAAAGAATATGAACAAGTAGATCTCAAAGGAAGAAATACAGGTCATTTGTAGCCACATTTAAAAATATTCCAAAACAGTAATAATTTAAAAAATTAAAATTAAACTTTTGAAAGTCTACCATTCCTTTCCCAGCCCTATTTATGACTCCCAGATTTCTAAATCTTGCTACCTCTTTTGGGAACTTCCATCAACTTGTGGAGTCACCCACCTCATTCTGGTACAAACAATTATCCTGAACTTTCTCAACATGGTAGGTATAATCCCTACCCTTTCCACCCTTTTTCCCATTGCTGAATTTCTCCTGATTCTTCATTTTGTGGAGTGGCTTTAGTGATCCTCATTCTGCCCACCCTAAAGTTTTTCCCTGACTTCCAGGCTTCAAATATATGCCTCCAGGTTGGGTCATTTGGGGCCATCTCCAGCCATCCTAATCCATAACTGGTCACTGGACCCAGATGACTTCAGAGAAAACTTTGGTGACTTTGCCCAGCCTTCCCTCTTAAATCCATTTCACTTACACGTCATGCCATCATCTCCTTGATGTCATGTTCCTCTTCAAGATCAAGGACAAGCAACAACAATAATCAAGCTGGATACCTTCATTCCTCCCAACTTTTCCATTCTAATTCATGTGTTGTCTTGAATTTAAAAGTTTGGTAGATATGAGTGGAAAGGCAAGAAAGTAAATAAGCATTTATTAAGTATTTATGATAGTAAATAATAAATGTGTTTATCTTTTTTTTCTTTACCACTCATATCCCCCAGATAGGCAGTTAACAAAAAAAGGCAAAACTTTAAAAAAAAAAACAAAAAAGAGTTTTTAAAAAGTCTCTCAAATATTGGAGGGATTGAGAGAAAACAGATACATTGGTACACTGATGGTAGAGCTGTGACAGGTATATTATAGTCATTCTGGAAAACAATTTGGAGTTATACCCCCAAAATGTCAAATGGCCTGATGATATCATTATTAGTCCTATACCCCAAAGAGATCAAAGAAAGAAGAAAATATCTTATACGTACACACATATTCATTAGAGTTCTTTTTGTGGTGATAAAGAACTAGAAACAAAAAGGAGCTGCCTGTGAATTGGGGATGGCATATGGATAGAAGGGAAAATGGCTCTGTAGTACAAGCAGGAAAGTCACCGAGAAACCTCAGGAGACTTATCTAAACTGATGCAGGCTGATGATAATGCAGGACGATAATTTATACAATGACAACATCATAAAGAAAAAATAATTTTGAAAGACATAAAAACTTTGATTAATGCAATGACTAACTTTAATTTCTGAGGACTGATGAAGTCAGATGCCTACCTCCTGCCAGAAGGCTGATGGACTTGAAGTGCAGTGTATAAGCATTTTAGGACATGGCCATGTGTAGCTTTGCTTGATTTTACTTCTTTGTTATGAGAACTTTTTTTTTTATTTTCTATTAGAATAGGATGGGAAAGGGGGATCCAAATCCAGGTCTCCAGTATACTATACTCACTGCTTTGACCAGAGAAGCAAAAAGCAAGAGTTAGTGAGACCTGGGGAGAAATCTCACTTCATGCACTTACTGTGTGATACTGTGCAAGCCACTCAACCTCAGTTTCTTTATCTATAAAATGGGGATTAATAATAGTTTCTACCTTACCGAGCTGTTGTCAGGATCAAGGGAGAAAGTATGTGAAGTGCTTTGTGAAACTGGAGGTGCTATATAAACTATATAAAAAGTTGTTGTTATTGCATGTCTCCATGTAACAGTTAAAGGTAAACTGAGGCACAAAGTTCCAAGCATGATCATTTTATGAGTAAAGTGTGAATTTATCAATAAATAGAATTTCAGCTTCCCTGGTTAGCTAAGTATATATACATATATATATATATATTTACATATATATATATATATATATATATATACACATATGTGTGTATATACATATATACTTAGAGAGAGACAGAGATTGAAGAGAGACACAGAAAAAGAAAGATTGAAGTTTGGGAGAATATAGAAAAAAAGAATAAAACAAGGTAGATGGCATCACAGGATTGAAGATAAAACGATTGGTTACATAACTAAAGAATGGGAATTGAGAGGCTAGAAACAACTCCCTTGCCTTCCCTCCTGTGACTTAAGAAATGTTCACTGCTTGAATCTATCTGCAAAGTTAAAAGATAGTGGACCTGACATCTTTGGATAACAAACCAGACATCCCTGAAAGATAGATTGATGGTGTAAAGATAACAGAGCTGGCTGGTCTAGTGTTCACCCACATCCCCCAAGAGTAGTAGTCAAGAACAGAACAGTGATTAGAGAGAGAATTGGATTTAACTCATGAACAGCTGAATTTCTGAACTGAATTTAGAAACAAACAAAAAAAAAAACAAACAAACAAAAAACAAACAAAAAAAAAACATGACTTAAGCAGTTCTGTGACAAAATAAATTAATTGTAAATATAATTTTTTAAAAAATGGTGTAGATCAGACCCCTCTCTGGACCTTAAACAGTTTCTAGTCTAGTTGAGCAGACAAGATGGACACATGTTAAACAAACAAGTAAAAAACAAATAATTCTATAATGCCAGATTATAGCAAATGCTCCTGAAGATCAATAGGCTGGAGGAAAAAAAAATCATTGGAGGCTGTGTGATTTCAGAAGGGAGCAGGGTGCAGTGCTGAAGAATGAGTAGCATTCAAAGAAATGTCTTCTTGAATGTCACGCTGGAGGAAGGATGGTCAAGTGGTAGGGAAATGCAGGATAAGCTTTCTTCTTCTATTAAGAGCATATCTGTTGGTATTCAGATACTGTCTCTCTCAAATTTCAAATGAGATCTTTCTCCTCCATCTCCACTCTCATTTCTCCCCACATCTTAAGTTCCAGGTATGGGCACCACTTACACCTTTCAGCTAGGACATGTGCTTGTTTGGATGAGCCTGAGAGTAGATCTTAAGGCCCTGATACAATGTGGAAAGAAGCTGGTCCTGGAGTCAGGGAAGAAGTGAATTCAAATCCAGCCTCAGGTACTCAATGAGGAAAGTCCCTTAATCTAACTTAAAATGGAAACAATAATAGCCCCTATCTCACAGAATTGTTGTAAAGACCAAATGAAATGATAATAATTATATTATAATTATATATATATATATATATATATATATATATATATATACTATAATTATATTAGCATAAGCATTATCAATAAAGGACTTAGCATAGTGCCTGGAATGGAATAAGCACTATACAAATGTTTATGTCCTTCCTCCTTCTCACCTTCCTTTCTTTCTTTTCTTCCTTCCTCCCTTCCTTTCTCTCTCCTTTGCTCCTTTCTTTGCTCCTTCTTTCCTCTCTTTTTTCTTCTTTCCTCTTTCTTTTTTTCCATCCTTCCTTTTTTCTACTTTGTGATTCTTCCTCTGAATACAGAGATCTGAGATGGAGGCTTCTAATCTTATATGCTCAATAGTATAGGAGGTGATCTCTGCAATGAGTTCTCCAGGAGAGAAAATGACTACCACCAGGAGACTAAGAAAGAGTAAGCCATTTCCTAGTCTGCCTAGAGATCCAGATTTATGTTGATGGCACAGGTCAGAGATGAAAGTAAAATGATGAAAACTCTTCAACAATCCTACAAATTTCCTAGGAATCTTTCTTCCTTGGAGTTTATAATAGGAGTGACAGGTTGTTGTATCATGTTTTAATCATTCATCAATGACTATGAGTTAGAAGAAATAAACAACCATCTTATATCCAAAAATTTTTAAATGTTTTACAAATGGAAATATGAATATAATGTGGAATTCAATATGAAACAACCTATTTATTTAGATCAGAGATAGCAAACATGCTGCCAGCAGTGCAATATAAACCAGCTTCAAATTCAGAGTGTGAAATGAACCAGATTAAAATGCAATTAGGAAATATTTGACCAAACAAATAAAAATACAATAAAACAAAATATAATATTACATTTTAAAACTAAGTCAATCTATGGCCTGCAGGGATTCTTATGTTAAGATTTAGTGGGCCCCATTTTATTTGAATTTGACATCACTACCTTACACCAGAAGACCATGCAATGGCAAATAGTAAATGTTAAGGTTAGAAGGGCAATTGGAGACCAGATTGTGGAGCACCTTTGAAAATGAAGAAATGTGGGCTTTGTTTTGTAGACAAAAGGAACTTCTGAATGGTTATGAGGCAGAGTGATACCTTGAAAATAATATTTTAGAAAGATAAATATGACAGTAGTGTATGAGATCAGATTGGAGATGGAAATATTCCAAGATAAAGATCTGGAGTAGGGATATAGTAAATGAGAATGGAAGGGAAGATGGGAGGTCAGGAATAAGCATTTGCAAAGTAACTATTATGTGTTAAGCAATTTACAAATATTATCTCATTTGATCCTCATAACAGTCCTGCAAAATGAACTCATTTTACAGATAAGGACATTGAGATAAACAGGGTCTATCTACTGTATCCTCTAGCTGCCTTAAAGTTCATGACATATTGATCCTTTCTAAATTAGCTACCAGTATATGTTCAAATCACCACCTTTTAGAGAAAAGATTAATATCCAGACCAAACTAATAAAAAAGTCAACATTTAGAAGATATGGCATGAAACTGATGCAATCCTAACTCAACCTATTTAAAATGGTGAAAACAAGGAAATGACTAAAAGAATGCTGTTTGGTCACTTTTTTCAGTCGTGTCTCACTCTTTGAGACCCCTTTGTGGTTTTCTTGGCAAAGATACTGGAGTGGTTTACCATTTCCTTCTCCAGTTCATTTTATAGATGAGGAAACTGAGGAAAACGGGGTTAAATTACTTGTCCAAGGTCATAAGTGTCTTGAAGACAGATTTAAACACAGGAAGATAAATCTTCCTGACTCCAGGCTCTGTGGCTCTACTTAGATGCCAAAAAAGAATAGCAGTTGATATACATTTTAACCATTTTCTAAGGGAAAGGAAGCCGCCTGGATTAATGCAGATCAGCACCTTCCCTACAACTTACCATCTTTAGAAAGTTGTCAAAACTAATTCAATGACCTGTCCACAGTTATACAATCAGTATGTAGCAGCAACAGGATTTAAATCTGGGTCTTCCTGTCATATTTAAAAGATACCTTGCAACTGAATAGACAATGCATAGCACTAATATATGTACATTTGTGTGTATTTTGGACAACCACTGGTCATAAATAATTATGGTGGGCTGAGAAATTGAAACTGGCACAGTGGGTAGAATGCTTGGTATGGAGTCGGGAAGGTTCATTTTCTTGAGTTCAAATCTGGACACGGCTATATGACCCTGAGTAATTCACTTAACTTTGTCTCAGTTTCCTCATATGTAAAATGAGCTGGAGAAGGAAATGGCCAACTGGCCCAGTATCTTTGTGAAGAAAACTCCAATTGGGGTCCTATGAAGAGCCAGACATAACTGAAAAACAATAAACAACAGAATTAAAAAGGAAGAGGTCAGACTAGATTTCTTTTGGAAAACTTCATATGTTTTGAATGATACCAAGTTCATTACTTTTAACATTAATATTCTTATAATATGAATAGACAGGTAAATAAAGTAGGTTGGCAAAAATATGTTGGGAAAAATGAGTTCAGGAATAAAAGTGAGAGAGGCCAAAGAATTATAAGCTACATAGAAGCTTCCTACCTATAAATCACCAATATTTTCTTAGAAAAAAAAAAAAAAGAATCGGTGAACACTAAAAAAAAAGATTTAGTAAACACCAAAAAAGTGAAATTGATTATATTTTTAAGAGATAGGAAAGGGCTCATTATTAATGTGGAATTGTTCCTGAATTAGCTATCTATATTCCATCAGACCACCAATTTAATAGAGCAAAGATCAGAATTATTATAAAACTGGGAAAATAACAAAAATGAGAAAAAGACATGGCATGCATTTAAAATAACTCCACCCTGATTCAGTAAAATGTTATTGATGATAGAGTCAAGCTAAGTCATCCACAATCATTTATTAAGTACGTATAATTAAGTGCCCATTTTCTCCAGGAGGAACTCCAGGACTTTTTTCATCATGCCTCAGAAATATCTTCATCTTGGAAGCTCTCCAGAACCCTGAAATTCACACAGTGGAAGTTCTACTGCTTTAGCATGTCATTCTCCTTGGATGGCTCTTCCTAGACCTTCCACTTAAGGAGGGTGTCCCAGGCCAACCATATCTCATTTCTCTCCAGGCTGCAGTCTAAATAACTTTGTCTTTCCCCTTCCCTAGCCCCTTTTCAGCTTGAAATGTTGCCTTCCCTTATTAGAAAGTAAACTCTGGCTCTACTGAACAATGTGATGATTCAAGACAATTCCAATAGACTTAGGATGGAAAAAGCCAATCATATCCAGAGAGGGGACTATGGAGCCTGGATGTGGATCTAAGGACAGTATTATCACTTTTTTGTTTGTTTTGCAAAGGTTTTTTTTCCTTTATAATTCTGATTTTTCTTATAGAAGGTGACAAATATGTGTTAAGGACCATGCTAAAAGGGGCAGGTCAGTTCTCCCAGAGCCTCCACAGCTGTGAATCATAACATTTGAAGGAGTTGCAAAGCAGCCTTTACTGACATAGATGTTCCTTGGGATTGGGAATGAGATAAATTGGAAGCAGAGGGAAGAGAAGAGAGGAGAGACAACAGCAATGGCCTCTCAGTCTTCTTGTATCATCATCTTCCTCTCACATGAAGAGATTCATTCTGCTGGTCTGAGTCAGACCTCCAGCAGCCACTGGCAAGTGGCTCCCATATAACAACAAATATGGAAATGTGTTTAAAAGGATTGTAGATATTTAACCTATATTGGATTGTTTGCTATCTTGGGTGGGGGAAGTAAATGAGGAAGGAAGAAAAATTTAGAACAAAAAGTTTTACAAAAATGGATGTTGAAAATTATCTTCACATGAGTTTGAAATAATAAAATACTATTAGGGGGGAAGTGAAGAAAGTAAGCTTTTTGAGAGCAGGTAATACTTTTCTTTCTGTTTATATTTGTATTTCCACTGGTAAGCATAGTGCCTGGCATATAGTAAATGCTTAATAAATTCTTGACTATAACATGCCAGAATGTGCTCAGTGATGGGAAATTTAAAAAAGCAAAAATGGTCCCTATCTCACAAGGGGAAATAACAGGCATGGAATCTGTTGGTAAATGTTTAACAACAATCTCTCAATAGCATTTTATTTTTTCAAATATATGTAAAGATAGTTTTCAACATTCATTTTTGTAAGATTTTGAACTCCAAATTTTATTCTCCTTCCCCAAGATAGCAAGCAATCTGATATAGTTTATACATGTATAATCTTTTTTTAAACATAATAACAATTGACTCTCAAAATGTATTTTTAACATTTAAGTTTAATCTGCATTATCAACCTTTTTCCCATCACTTTCTTAAGTCTGAACAATCAATAAAGACCTGCTTTATAGTATTTGCCAATTTCCAAGTTGTAAGTCATGCTGAAAATTTAGCAATAAGGCTCCAGCACAGGCCTAGCTATATATAAACTACATATAAGATACACACACACACACACACACACACACACACACACACACACACACATACACACACACATAATGCATTGATACATGTAGGTATATATAGGATAAGTTAGGAGGAAAAGCACTAACATTAAGGAGGATTGGGAAAGGCGTCTTGTGAAAAGTGGGATTTTAGCAGAGACTGGAAGTTAAGAGACAGAGATAAGGAGGGACAAGAGTGTCAGGCATGTGTTAAAGCCAGTGAAAATGCAAGAACTTTGGAGATGGAGAATCTTGTTAGAAGAACAGCAGGGAAGTCAGAATCACTGAATCCTAGAGTAAATGGACAGAATGGGATAAGGTATAAGATTAGTAGGTAAGTAGGAAGGGCTCAGATTATGAACAGTTTGAAAAGCCAAACAGAGGATGTTTTATTTGATTTGTTGTTGTTCAGTCATGACCCCATTTGGGATTTTCTGGCAAAGTTACTGTAGTGATTTATTATTTCCCTCCTTCAGCTCATTTAATGGATGTGAAAATTGAGGCAAACAGGCTTAAGAGACTAGTAAGTGCTAATAAGTGCTTGAGGCTGGATTTGAACTATTAAGCTCCATCCCCTCTACCACATAGCTGCCTCATTGTAATTTAATACTGGAGACTATATGGAGCTATGAGAGATTTATAAATGGAGAGTGACATGGTTAGGCCTGTACTTTGGAAAGATTACTTTGATAACTGAGTGGAGAATGGATGGAGGAAGGCTTGAGGCAGAGAAGTCAACCAGAAAATACTGTAATAAGTAGAACAAAAAAACATAGAAACCAATTACAATAATTACATATGGAAGTTTAACCAATGTAAATCAATTGTCAGGATAACATCAAAAAACCTAAAAGGGAACTTAGTCAGCAAATATTTGACCAACTGGCCAAGTAGAGAGATACAGTAGCCAAAGTCAACAATGACTAAAATACGAATTTTTTGTAAAACTTTACAGAGGATAATAGCAAAAGATAATACTTTTGCCTCATAAAACTAATTTTAAAAAAGCTTGGCAAGAGATCCAACTAAGCAAAGTCATCAATAGAATTTAAGGATGAAACTAAAAGAAAAACAACAAACAGAAGAAAGAGAAAGTTTTTATAACCAGCTCTTTCCCCCATCCAACTCTTTTCAACCACAAGGGAAGCTATCACTCTTGGACTCTCCCATCATAATCATGAAGATATGTTTAGAAGAGGTAGAAATGGCAGCTACTCTAGACCAAATAAACACAGAGGAGATTCATATGGAAGGAGACACAAATGGGAAAGTGTTGAAAGATTGATTTACAAGGTAACTGAAGAAGGGAAGCTATCAAAGAGATGGGGAAAAAAATCTCTGACCTTACCAAAAAGACAATCAAAAGAAAGAATAACACCAATCCCTACCAACTCATGTTACCTTTCCTTTTAGGCAAAAATCAATACTTATATTTATTTAAGTTATACAGCTTACAGGCATATTACTGAACAAAACTGAATTGCAAACAAATGTACAAATATTATAGCAAGCATTATCAAATAACATAACTGGCACTAGTATTATAAGCACATTAATGGAACCACTAAGGAACAATCATGGAGTGCAAAATTTTTATAAGAATTATACACATTCATACTGAAAGCCCAAGACAGTTTTTTAAAGCAATACTACACAACATTCTTACCATCACACAATTAGACAAAAGATGAAGAGCAAAACTTCTTTCCCCTACTAGGTGACATAGTGGATAGAATGCTTGCCTTGGAGTTCAGTTCTGGCTTCAGATATTTACTAGCTGTGTGATTCTAGGCAAATCATTTAATTTCTATTCACTTCAGTTTCCACAAATGTAAAAAGAGAATAAGAGGAGCATCTTCCTCCTCGGGTTGTTGTGAGAAACAAATGAAATAATATTTGAAAACACATAGTAAGTGCTTAATAAATGCTTATTTCCTTAATCATGCTTTGTGTGTGTGTGTGTGTGTGTGTGTGTGTGTGTGTGTGTGTGTGTGTCACAGGGCCCTTTGGCAATCTGAGACAGATCCTTTTCCAGAATAAAATGTTTAAATATATACAACTAAGTACATAGGATAGCAAGTGAAATTATATTGAATTATTGAATTATTTCAATTATATTGTAATACAGTATTATGTGTATGTGAAATTGATTGCTAATACTGAGTTTAAAATTTTAGCAAGCAGACAAGTGGAATGGAGCATAATATTCCAAAGAGCAAAGGAGGTGGATTTGCCACCAAGAATAACTCACTCACATGGCAAAGCTGGGTGTAATCCTTCATGAAAAAAAATTAGGTATTTAATGAATTAAAGCACTGTCAAGAATTCATGAGGAGAAGACCAGGATTGAACAGAAAAGTTGACCTACAAGAATTGAAAAAAAGAAGAAGAAGAAGATAAACATGAAAGACCAATTATAAGGGATTTAGTAAGGTTAAACTGTTTACTTCTTGTATGGAAAAATGTCATTTGTAACTCTTATGAATGTTATCATTACCAGGGTAGTTTGAAAGAACATACTTAGATAGATGGCTTGGAATTCAGTTGAGTATAATGGGATGATCATCAAAAATAAAACTGGGTATGAAAAGGCAAAATGGAGCAACTATCTCATACAAATGAGGCATGAATGGAAAAACCATTATTTAGAGGGTAGGAGAGGATAGAGGGCTGGTAATGCTAAAACTTTATTTTCATCAGAACTAGATTTAAAAGGGAATAATACATATATCTAGATGAGTATAAACATCTTTTTAACTTAATAGAATTTAATAGAAATAGGAGGGGGAGGGATAAAATAAGGGAGTGACTTTTAGAAGAATGTGTAGATCAAGAAATAGGATAAGAACAGATTCATAGAAGGGATGCAATTTAGGGAGGCAGTGGTTAGAAGAAATTAGACATCTGAGAAGGAATAGGAGGGGAAAAAAGATAAAAAGGAAAGGAATAGCAAAATGGATCAAAAAACTAGAATCCAACAATATGTTGTTTATAAGAGACACATTTTAAAGTGAGAGATACACATAAGACAAAAATAAAGTACTAGGATAGAATTTATACTATAGCTAATGCAAAACAAACAAACAAACAAACAAACAAAAAATCCAGAAGTAGCAATCATGATCTCAGACAAAGTTAAAAGTTAAAATAAATTTAATTAAAAGATATAAACAGGGAAACTACATTATGATAAAAAAGTACCATGCATAAGGAAGTAATATCAATACTAAACATTGTACCAATTAAACAAATACCAAACATTTTTAAAGGAAAAGCTAAATGAATTGCTGCTAGAAATAGAGAGCAAAACTGTAATGGGGAACTTCAACCTTCCCCTTCTCAGAACCAAACAAATCTAACAAAAAAAAAAAAAAAAATTAAGAAAGAAGTTAAAGAGATAAATAGAATCTTAGATAAGCCAGATAATAGATATCTGAAGAGAATTAAATGGGAATAGAAAGGAACATACCTTTTTCTCATGTATCTTTACACAAATTGACCACATATTAAAATATAAAGATTTTATATTACATGCAGAAAAGCAAAAATTAAAAATGCATCTTTTTCAGATCATAACAAAATAAAATTGTGTGTGCATATATGTATATATTAAAAGACCATGAAAATATGAATTAAAGATCAGTTGGAGACTAAATGACCTTAAAGAATAAGTGGATTAAGGAACAAGTCAAAAAAACAAAATTTTGTTAAATAGAATGATAATAAAGAAACATGACAAAACCTACATAATGCAACCAAAGCAGTAATAAAAGGAAAAATTTCATCTCTACATGTTTACATCAATAAGAGCAGGCCAATGAACTGGGTATGCAATTTTAAAAATTTAAATCCTCAATTAAACACCAAATTGGAAGCCCTAAAAATTAAAGATTACATTAATTTAAAAAAATGAATTCAAGAAAACCATTAAAACAAAAAGAAGAATTGCTTTAATGGGGAAAAAAACAATAAAATTGATAAACCTTTAGTGAATGTGATTTTTAAAACTAAATCACTAGTATCAAAAAAGGGAGAATAAACCGCTAATCAAAATGAAATCAAAACAATTTTTTTAAAGTTTTTTTTCCAGTTATGTAACAATAAATTTAACAATTTAAGTAAAATGGAAGAATACTTACAAAAATATAAACTGTTTCAATTAACAAAAGAGAAAATACAATATCTAAAAAAACCTATTTTAGAAAAAAAAAAAATGAACAGGTTATAAATGAGCTTCCTATGAAAAGGCATAAGAACCAGACAGATTTACAGAAGAATTCTACCAAACATTTAGAGATCAGCTAATTCCAATACAAAATAAATTATTTGGAATAATGAACAAAGAAGCAGTCTTACAAAACTCTTTTTAGGAAATAAATATGATGTTTATACCTAACCCAAGAAGAGCAAAAAACAAAAACAAGCAAAAAAGAAAAAAAGAAAAAGAAAAAAAAGAAAGAAAGAAAATGATAAGCTTCACTAATGAACATGGATGCAAAAAAAAAAAAAAAATCCTAATGAAAATACTAGCTAAGAGAATACAACAATATATCATAAAGATTATACATTGTGACCAATATAGGGGATACATTGTAATAATGCAGGGATGGCTTAACCTAAGGAAAACTATTAACATAATTGAGTTATGCCAATAACAGAAGGTAACAAAAAATTTTTGATTATATTAATAAATGCAGGAAAAAACTTTTGAGAAAATACAATATTCATTCCTATTACAAAAAATTGAAAATAGAAGTATAAATGGATTTTTCTTTTTAAATGATAAGAAGTATCTACCTAAAACCATCAATAAGGATTAATGGGAACCAGTTAGAAGTTTTTCCAATGAGATTAAGAGTGAAACTAGGTATTATATTAGAAATGCTAGCAATAATAAAAGAAAAAGAAATAAAAGGAATCAGAATGGACAATGAGGTAATATTACTATCCTTTTTGCAAATGGTAAGATATTATACTCGGAAAATTCTAGAGATTGAACTAAAAGACTAGTTGAAAAAATTAATAATTTTAGCAAAGTAACAGAATACAAAATACACCTATATAAATCATCAACAATTTTATATATTACCAACAAACCCCTGTAGGAAGAGATAATAAGAGACAATCTACTTAAAATAACTGCAGATGGGGCAGCTCGTTGGTGCAGTGGATAGAGCACTAGCCCTGAAGTCAGGAGGACCTGAATTCAAATCAGGTCTCACACACTTAATACTTCCTAGCTGTGTGACCCTGGGCAAGTCACTTAACCCCAACTGCCTTAGCAAAAATAAATAAATAACTGTAGAAAACATAAAATACCTAGGAATATGACTGCCAAGACAAACCCAGGAACTACCTGAACATAATTACAAAGCACTTTTTTAATTCAAAAAAGTCAGATTTAAATAATTGAAGAAATGGTAACTGTTTATGTATGGACAGAGCCAACATAATAAAATGACAGCTCTACCTAAACTAATCTACTTATTTAACCATTCCAATAAAACTTCCTGAAAAATTATTTTATTGAGCTAGAAAAAAAATTAGCAATTTATTTGGAATAACAAATGGTCAAAAACATCAAAGGAAATAATGGCGGGAAATATAATGGAAGGGGGCTTAGCAGTATCAGAACTTAAATTATATTATAAGGCAGTAATTATCAAAACTATCTGGTGCTATCTGGATCAGTAGAACAAAATAAACATACAATATACATAATTATAGTAACCATGTATTTGACAAATGGAAAGATTTAAGCTTTGAGGATAAGAATTCACTGTTTGGTTAAAAAAAAAAATTGTTGGGGAAAGTAGAAAGCAGTATTGCAGAAATAGGGTATAAACCAATATCTTACACTATTTCTTAAGATATGGTCAAAATGGATACATGACCTAGACATAAAGGGAAAACTCATAAACCAATTTGAAGACCATGAAACATGTTACCTATCAGATTATGGATAAGAGAAGAATTTATCAAGAAACAAAAAACGGAAAACATTGTGAGATATAAAATGGATAATTTTGATTACATTAAATTTAAAAAGTTGTCCCCTTCCTAGTTGTATGATCCTGCACAAGTAACTTAACCCCAATTACCTCAGAGGGAAAAAAAAAAAAAAAAGTTGTCCAAATAAAACCAACATAGCCAAGATTAGAAGGAAAAAAGAAAATGTGGGGAAAATATTTAAAGACAGTTTCTCAAATAAAGATCTCATATCTCAAATAAGTAGAGAACTTTGTCAAATTTATAAGAATCTGAAGCATTCCCTAATTAATAAATGATCAAAAGATATGAATAGGAAGTTTTTCAATCAAGAAATCAAAGCTACATATAATCATATGAAAAAAATATTCTAAATCACTATTACAGAAATGCAGACTAAAATAACTTTAACATATCATCTCATGCCTATCAGATTAACTACAATGATAGAAGAGGAAAGTGACAAAGGTTGGCAAGGATGTGGGAAAATTGCAACACTAACTGTTGTTAGAACCGAGAATTGATCTAATTGTGTTATAAAACTGAATATACTGAAGTATTTATAGTAGCTCTCTTTGTAGTGATAAAGAACTTGAAATTGAGGGGATATCCATCAATTGGGGAATGATTAAAGAAGCAGTGATACAAATGTGATGGAAAATTACTATGTTGTAAGAAATAATGAGCAGGTAGATTTTAGAAAAAATATATAAACTTATATGAAATAATGAAGAGTAAAATAAGCAGAAGCAAGAGAATGTTATGTATTATTCTCTTAGCAATATTGTTTGAAAGATAACTGTGAACTAAGCTATTCTTAATATTACAAATAATCAAATCAACTACAAATGACCTATGAAGGAAGATGCTATCTTCAGAGAAATAACTGGTAAATAGAAGCATGCATAGTATAGTTTTACATGTGGGTGTGTGTGTGTGTGTGTGTGTGTGTGTGTGTGTGTGTGTGAGAGAGAGAGAGAGAGAGAGAGAGAGAGAGAGAGAGAGAGAGAGAGAGAGTGTGCTGTGTCAAATGGTGACTTTCTCTAGTGTGAGGTGGGGTTACATAATGTCAGCTGACATCAACTAAACTAAGATTGTCATTAGTCTCTAATTATGCTGACTTTCAAAAGGGAGGGTGTCTCCAGAACTCTTAGTAACAGGAAAAACAGAGAGTTGGACATCCTCTGGAAAGTCCCCAATCCATTACCCCCATATCAGAGAAATCCACTGCTAGGAAAAACATCTCATGACATACATATGGGGTCATGAAGAGTTAAACCTGATTAAAAAAACAACTTTGCCCCATCACTTTCTTGTCATTACTTTCAGGTAAGAACTAAAACAAGGAGACATATTCACCAAAGGTTTTCCCACATTGGAAGGCAGATCCAGCAGAGTCCAAGTTAAAGGTAAATTACCTGGGGAGGGGAAGATCCTCCAAATGCCCCTGTTTGCAGATAACATTATGATTATTGCATCAAGTCCTAGAACATGGAAGAATTTCTTGGAAGAGAGCTTTTAACCTAAGTATCCACAAAGTAAAAACCAAGTAGATGACAAATGCTTATTATCCAAATTATGACATGCAGTTATTTAGACAGACAAATCCTAGAATGCATCCATTTGGATATCTATGTATATGTTTGTTTTCTTTTAGTATTTTGGACCAGGCCAATGATTTCATTAGAATAGGGAAATTTCACTAAGGAAACTTCCTCTGTCAATGAAGATTTACATCTATACTATAATTTATAGTTATAGAGAGTTGCCTAAAACTTTGTCTAAGCTTTTAAGGTCACAGAACCAGACTGTTTCAGAATCCAAGGCATTCCAGCCTCAGAAGATGACTTTTGATTCTTTAAGCTACATTGTTTCTTACATGAACACACACACACAGAGTGGATAGAGTATAACTAGTACATATGCCAGGTTGTTGATTGGCTATGAAACATGGGATGCAGTAATCTTTGAAAAAATGAAAAATGAACCCCACCCAGAGGGCATAGAGAAGTACAAGGTGGGTGTCAATGAGCATCATATAACTAGTGAAGAATTTTACAGAACAGAAGTAAAAGATATTATCAGGGAAATATATGAAAATAGAGAAAATAAGCTAGTCACATGACAAAGACCCAGGATAACTATCGGACAGTCTGAGTGGGGCACTGCTATCCTCCCAATGGTAAGATAGTACTCATGGAAGGGTATGGGTAAGTTCTTCCTAGGTTGGGCAAGGATAGATGATCTGTGACTATATCACTAGAGGGAATATCCCAATAGATGACCTATAGATATATATAGAAAGGAAGGAAGAAATACATATACATACATATGTGTATGTGTATTTATGTATCTGTGTATATACAAATGTGTATTTTGAACAGTCATTATCGATGAACAAATTGAACCCAAGAATTCATGAAGAGAAAAAAAAAAACCAGACTGAATCATTCATGGGAATACAAAGACACAAACTGGGCAGACACAGATGGGTTGTGATCTCATTACTAACAGAACACCCACATATTTATATGGGCATTTTGAGAATCCTAGAACTTGTGTAGCACTTTAAGGTTTACAAAATATTTTCATGTTATCTCATTTGATCTGAAGTACTGTTGTTATCTGCGTTTGACAGTTGAACAAATTGAGGCAAATAGAGATTGACTTACTGAGTCAACTGGGGTATCAACCCAATGCCGAGACACCTAAAGGAAGGTTACTACTTAGTGTCTGTGGCTATATTTGAACTCAGATCTTCCTTACTCCAGGTCCAAAATTCTTCACTGTGCCACCCAGATGCCTTGTATACAATGATGCTATGGGGATGAGAATTGTGTTTTTGAAGAATTAAAGTTGAGGGTCACTGAGAGAACTGGAGAAACACATGCAGCCCAATAATAGACAAATGAAGGAGTGAGTTGGGAAGTGGCATGAAGAATGCCCGTTTCAAAAATGTAAAGGGCTAGAACTGAGCAGATGCACTTAACTGAGATAACCTAGCACTTAAAGCTAATTACCAATTAGACAATTCTCTATTAACATATGCTTGGAGAATGACCCTCCCCAACTATTCTGTGCTGGCTCCATGGGTGGGTGTGGACAAAGAAGGCAAAGAGAGATGAGAGGGTGGAGTAGAAGAAGCAGGATCATTCTTGGGTAGTAGAGAGAGAGGAAGGAGGTGTGTAGATTCCTAGATCTAATCCCCTGACAGCAACCTCAAAAGACCAATAATAAAGACTTTTGCTTATCCTGACTCCAGCTGATTCTAAGATATCCAGGGTACTAACTTGGGCACAACACAAAACCAATTAGGAGGAAGAGCAGCTAGATGGAGCAGTGGATATCCAAGTTCAAATTCAATCTCAGATATATACTAACTATGTGACCCTGAGCAAGTCACTTAACCACAATTTCCTTAAAAAAAAAAAAAAAGGAAATAGGAGACTCAATGGGTATATGGAGACACTGGAAGTGTCTATGTCATAGAAGGCAATAAACATATTGAGGAAATGAAAAAAAAAAAACAATAAAATATCAAAATCTCATTTCAGTTCAGATTCCATCATGGACATATTGGTGGTATATGACCTGGACAAGTCCCTTGAATTCTCAGAGTCTTTGTACATCAGTACAATGAATCCAATCAAATGGATTTGTGATATAATTTATATGAATATTCCCTTCAACAATGCAGACCTAAGATCATCTCTGCTTGCCCCTTCTGCTTATATGTGTCTTTGAATAAATTCACCAGAAGGTAAGAACTGAACTGGGCTGACAGTTTTCCTTATTCTTTCTTGATATCAGAATGTTATGGGAGTGATCAGAAAAGATGACAGCCAAAGAAATATGTAAAACACTTAAATGATTGCATAAATAAATATAGACAAAGATAGAAAGAGAAAGAAAGAAAAAGAAAGTAAGGAAAGAAAGAGAGAGGAGGGAAGGAAGGAAGAAAAGAAGGGAAAGGAAGGGAAAAGGAAGGGAAAAGGAAGGAAGGAAGGGAGGGAGGGAGGGGAAGAAGGAAAAAACTAGATAATAAATATTGGGATGGGGCAGATAGGTGGCAGCTGACTGGAGCACTAAATCTGGAGCAGAAAGACTCATCTCCCTGAATTCAAATCCCGCCATTAACTGTATGACCCTGAGCAAGTCACTTCGTTCTGTTTGCCTTAGTTTTTTCATTTCTTTGCCAAGAAAATCCCCAAAATGGGGTGACAAAAAGTTGGACATAACTGAAAAATAATAGTATAGACACACTCACATATATACACACTCACAAATGAATTGGAACTAATACACAAGCATCAAGGGGGACTCAGGAAAGGCTTTTTGTAGAAGGTAGGATTTAACTGAAACTCAAGGGAAACCAGGAAAGCTAGAAACTAGAGATGAGGAGGGAGAATTCTTTATTTGTTCTCCCAAGCAGCTTACTAATCCCTGCCATTTGTCTCTTCATTACCTTCTGCATGATACTTACTTTTCCTTAATTCTTAGAAGGCTGAAGTGTCCTGTGACTCATCATCATCCAACAAAGTGGGGATGAGACAATTTTTTTTTACTCAACCTGGGAATTTAGCTGTGCAGGGGATTCTCAAGGAAGTAGTCTACTAAGGCAGATCACGGTGCTTTGAAACATTCTCTTAGGGAGCCTACACCCTAAGCACTAATTTCCCCAGAGACATGTGGCCAATATGCTAAGAATGGGACCTGAGCCCAGTTTGTCCTGATTCCACGTTCAATTTCCTGTCCACTAAAGAAAGAGATTGGTTAATGCGATGGAAGGTAGGGCTCTGGAATTAGCAGCTTTGGTTGTTTTTTACACTAAGCTTTTTTATCTTTCAAAATACATGTAACGATAATTTTCAACATTCACCCTTGCAAAACCTTGAATTCCGTATTTTTGTCCCTCCCTACCTCTCCTCTCCCCCTAGACACCTAGTGATCCAATATAGCTTAAATACATGCAATTCTTCCATTTTTGTACATTCACCGTGCTGCACAAGAAAAATCAGATTTTAAAAAGGCGGGGCGGAGCAGCTAGGCGGCGCAGTGGAGAGAGCACCAAGCCCTGAAGTCGGGAGGACCTGAGTTCGAATCTGCCCTCAGACACTTAGCATTTTCTAGCTGTGTGACCCTGCGCAAGTCACTTAATCCCAGTTGCCTCAGGGGAAAAAAGGGTGGAAGGGAATGAGAGAAAAAAAATAACATCAAAGGTGACAATCTATGTTGTGATCCACGTTCAGTCCCGTAATTCTCTCTGGGTGCATCTCTCGCCCTGGGTTTAACCTCCGATTCTTAGGCACGTCACAAACCTGCGGGGCTCAGTGTTCTCAGCCGGACAGTGGGGAGGGGGGCTAAGGGATCTCTGGGTCTCATAATAAAACAACTGAAGCGCTTCGCTCACCCCTCTGGTAGTGCCCAGGTAGGACCCGCGCCAGGCCTTCCTGTTCCCAGCGCTTGCCCTGCCCTCGGCAGCAGGTCGCTGGGGAGAAGTTTCTGGCGGCCTGAGAAGCTCTCTCTAAAGGGGAGCGATCCGGCTCCCATGATCGTTATTAGTCACAGGGCCATGTCCCCTCCCCGGTTTCTCAGCGCCTCATCCCGCCTGGACGTGACCGTGGGTCCCAGAAGGACTGGGGGGGGGGGGGCAACTCTAGCGCTTCTCTCCGTTCCCAGCACCGCCCCCCACTTTTAGAGGCGCGTCCCGGGCAGGCTGGAGGGGGCGCATTAGTGCCGGCTCCCGTTAGCCTCCAGGGCGCGTGCGGACTCCCCCGGCCCTTCGGCCTTCCTTTGAGGTGAGGGAAAGCAAACCCACCTGGGCGCCCCGCCGTAGTGTAGGTCAGCCCCGGCAGTTGGGCGCCCTCACCGCGAGAGGGCGCACGGCTCCCGCGGAGCGCGGAGACGAGGCGGCCCCGGGCAGCCTCCCAGGTGCGGGCCGTGGCCGCTGGGAACAGGTAGCGCGGACCACACTCGCAGCCCGGTCCGGCTCCCCTCCCCGTGTCCGCTCCCCGCGGCCCCCGCTGGAATCCTGACCCGGGCTCCGCTCCCTCAGCCGCGCTGGCCCAGGAGGGGAATGACTCACTGAGCTGAGCATCTGGGAAAGGCGCCCGGGCGGCCTCGCTCCCGGCCTGACCCTGCGCTGCGCTAGCCCGGGCCCGGCCCGCCCGCCTCCCCCACGGCGGCGCTGCCTGGCCGGCCCTCAGCCACATCTGGCAAGCAGGTGTGAGCCCGAGCCCGGCGAGGAGCTCGGAGGGACGGGGGCGCTGGCAGCGGCCTGTGGCCACCGCGGGGAGGAGTCCCGTTCTGTCTTCTTCCAGAAAAAGATGGAGAAAGGGCGGGAGTGAGTGCGCCCTCCTAACCTGTACCTCTCAGGGAAACCCTCCTCGGCCCCTCCTCCCCCTCCCAGGGCAGACCTCCTCGCCCAGACTCGGAGCGGCTGCGGGCCGGCGTGGCCCCTTCCTCTCCGGGCGCAGTGACAGACAGAGATAAACGGCTGCAGCTGGAGGCCAGGCTAATTGAGGCAATAAGTTCTGTAATTGCCTCGAAAATAAGGTAATGATTTGGCTCAGGGAATGCTTTGATCTTATCAGCCACGAGAGATGCTCCAAATAAGAGCAGAGTGGGGGGGCGTCTGACTTGGCCCATCCCCAAGACTAAGGGGAGCAGGGGAGCGTCTGTTCTGGAGACCCCCGTACTCCGCTTCTCTTCCCTGTGCCCCAGTTTTATGGGTACAGCGGAGAGGAGACCAGCGAGGAGGGAGCCTTTGTACTGCTGCCTGATCCCTGAGAGGACAGACCGTGTCTGGGTTCGGATTGAGCCTTTTCAGGGACAGGGGGACATAAAGGATGGCTTCGGAAGTTTTGGAGAAAAATTTGCAATGAGACGAATTCTACTTTAACCCAACCCTGGAGCCTCCAGGCTGATCACCAAGGGAGGGCTGTAATCGGAAGAAGAAGATGGTGGAAGAAAGAGGGAGAAGACGCTCTTTGCTGTCCTGCCCCAGGAATCTTCCCCCCCCTTTCCCTTCTCTCCTCGCTCCGCTCTGTGGGTGTCCCTGCCTGGCAGAGGCCCCAGCACAGAAAGGATTAGAGAGATGAGCTAATCTGGTTTGCATCCCAGACATGGCCCCAGAAGAGAACCCAGTTCACCTTCATGTGGAAGGGGGCAGGAATTAGAAGCTTGTCCTTGGGGGTCCTCACCCTGCCAAGGAACCTCTAACCCTGTAACTGAAGAATCACAAAAAGATGTGCTACAGAGGGAAAGAAATGGGACCTCAAAGGTAGCTTCAGAGTGATTCATGGTATTGATCTAGCAGTAGTCCTTACACTCTTTAAATAGGGCCAGTTCACGGTCCCTCAGACTGTGGGAGGACCGGACTGTAGTAAAAACAAAAGCTCACACTCTGTCTCTGCCCCTCAGCCCATTTGCCATAACCCAGCGGGCTGAATAAACGTCCTCAGCGGCCACGGGTGTAGTTTGAGAACCCCAGATAGCGGGTAAATAAAAATAAGAACAAAAGACATGAAAAAGATAAGAAAACAAAAACAGAGACTGAAAATCACAGAATGTCAGAGGTAGAAGGGAATGGAGAGTTCACTGAGTCCAATTTACAGATGAAGAAAACCGAGGTCTAAGGCCTGAGGTCTAGAAGTTAATTAGTAGGATTAAAACTGAACAGGGAGGGAGAAAACTTTGGAGAATTTATGTTAAATTTTAGTTATGCCGTGCTCCTAGGCTGTTGCTGTCTCTAAGTTAGTCTGTGACAGGTAGAGACAGGATGTAAAGAGGGAGGAACAGCAGCGGGGACCCATGGGATGGGAGAATAACATTCTCTCTTGGGAAAGGAACCGATCAGTGACCACCCAGTATTCCTGAGTCATGCCCATTCAAAGTCACACATAGTCCCTAGAGCCTGTGGAAGTCAGCCCAGGACAGCTGCAGCCAAAGTGTTAACAGGCTCCAGATCTTCCTTTTCTTTCCCCCAACTCCTTCCCCAATATGGTCCTCTCTATCCCCATCTCCTTTCCTTGTTTGCCTCCTCTTTCTCTCCATATTGTCCTTTCCACGATAATTTCTCTACATCTCCATTCCTTCTCCCCACCTCCTTTTCTCCTCTTCATTGTCTTTTCTTCCTGACCCTTAGTTGCTACAATACATAAGCTTGTGATTAGGAGAATATCCTAATTCAGAGATTCTTCTGCCTCAATTTCCTTATCCTACTGTTGGGGCTAGCCATCTCTTTCCAAAAATTTGTCAAGCCTCTCTCTCCCTGTCTTTCTCTGTCTCTCTCTCACTCTTCTCCCTCCTCCTCCTCCTTCTCCTCCTCCTCCTCCTCCTTCTCCTCCTCCTCCTCCTCCTCCTCCTCCTCCTCCTCCTCCTCCTCCTCCTTCTCCTCCTCCTCCTCCTCCTCCTCCTCCTCCTCCTCCTCCTCCTTCTTCTTCTTCTTCTTCTTCTTCTTCTTCTTCTTCTTCTTCTTCTTCTTCTTCTTCTTCTTCTTCTCCTTCTTCTTCTCCTCCTTCTTCTCCTCCTTCTTCTCCTCCTTCTTCTCCTCCTTCTTCTCCTCCTCCTTCTTCTTCTTCTTCTTCTTCTTCTTCTTCTTCTTCTTCTTCTTCTTCTTCTTCTTCTTCTTCTTCTTCTTCTTCTTCTTCTTCTTCTTCTTCTTCTTCTTCTTCTTCTTCTTCTTCTTCTTCTTCCTTCCCTTCCTTCCTTCTCCTTCCCCCCATCCCCATGTGTCTCTCCCATTCACAATGTCCTGAGAATCTCAGTCATTGTGTAGGGCTAACCAGGTTGAAATGCAAATCATTGACCCCATGTCCTCAGAGAATCTGGGGTCCCTGATCCATGAGATGACAGAGGTGGGGCAAATATTTATTTTAAGGGGTCTTTGAATTCATATGAAAACCAAGCATTGTCATTTTAAACTTTATTTGGGACCTAACACAAATTACTATGTATACTAGTATTGTCCTCCAGAATTCCTCCTTGGAAATTTCAAAGTACAGTTTATGTCTAAGACCCCCATGTGTCAAAAAGCTTTCAAGGATAAAATGAACATTTCAAATGTAGAGCAGCCTTTATTTAATTCCTCAGAAAATGAAAAAAGACATAAAGAACTCTCATAAATAAACTAATCAACATTTATTAAGCACCATATGCTTATAACCATATGCTAAACATTAAGAATACAAAATCAGTAGTAAAACAATCCCTCCTTATGAGCAACATGTGTATTTTTTACACAATAAATAATGCCTGACATTTTTTGGAAGAGAGGGCACTAGTAGAAAATCTGGATGGGCTTCATGTAGAACAGTAGTATCAAAAGATATCAAAGTGCTATCATAAAGATCCTTGGGGGATGCATATTGACTTAGAAAACCATATATTAACATTATCTATGTTCTGTTACATTTTTATTTATTTTATTTCACAAGTACATTCAGAAATCAGTTTCTATTGAGTGATGAGGTCAAAAGCCATTTCTGCAAAATGAAAAAAAAAATCTTTAAGTGCTTACTATGATTGGAGGACTTGGATTACATATGGAAAATGGAGACACTTCCTACTCTCAAAAAACTCATATTCTAATTGAGGGAGGTCTGTATATTCAGCTTCAGGGTGGGTGATTTTTCCTAGAAGTCTAGAGAGCAAGGTAGTTTAGAGAGTCCCAAAGTTCATCTCTATCCCCATCTCCTTTCCTTGTTGCCTCCTCTTTCTCTCCATATTGTCCTTTCCACGATAATTTCTATACATCTCCATTCCCTCTCCCCACCTCCTTTACTCTTCTTCATTGTCTTTTCTCCTTGACCCTTGTGGTCATGGTTGCTACAATAGATATAGGTTACATGGTAAGACTTATTGATCCTTGTAAGAGTTCTTTAAATGGGCGGCCACAGCACAACAGGATATTGAATAGCCCAGAAGTAATCTCTATGGATATTAGGACTGCCCTGTGGGTGGGATCATGGCCATATTGAGATAGCTTCGTAATGGGCTGTGTGTGTGATCTCACAGGCCCTTTATAAGCCCATTGCAGACAGCAGTCACTCTCTTTAACCTGGCTCCCTAGCCTGGGGTAGCCAAGCCAAGCTGATGGATAGCCAAGAGAGGTAAGGAGTTTGGTAGTGAACAAATGGGTCTTCAGACCAGGTGTTCACTAGGGAGCTAATAAGTCAGGGAATGATGTGAGTAGGTATAATAAAGGCTTTTAAGATTACATGTGGCTGTGCTTGAATGTGCTACTGGTTATTAAACTATAGATTCAAGAAATCGTGGCCAAAGGCCTTTGAAGGCCTCAGAGGAGGCGAGCCGGGTAGAGTTGACACTGAAAAGTTCAGTGGTCAAAGGTACTCTGTTGGGCCTAGGACAGACTAGTAATAGTAACTGCCAGGAGGGCATGTTACAGATCCTTCATCTTATTAGAAGGATTGAAAGTGATGACTCCTCAGATCTAAAAGGGGTGAATAGTCAAATCCCTCATACAGCCAGCTGCCTAGAGGACCTCCGGTTTATGACCAGAGATCTTGGTGGGATTTGGGAAGATAGGGATCAGTCTGAGACTATTTGGGGAAAAGGTATAAAGCCCCATCTGCCTCAAACCCACAGTACCACCTTTTGAACTCTCCTTGGAATGAATGAACGAATGAATAGAAAAGCATTTGTTACTGCTTTGGTGTAGAGCCCTCTGCCACTGTCTGGTGATACAAACAGAAAAGATATGAAACATACTTTTGGACTGCTGGAAATAAAATGCAAATTCACTTTAAAGCATTACAGAAATGAAAGCCCATCAAGTGTTAATATTCTTCAGGGGATATTATAAGGCTGCTAGTCATGAAATATAATCTCCAAAGATGCTGAATAATAAGTCATCCAGAGATCAATGAGGAGCTACATAGGTTGCAGCATGTTATCAACACATAATAATGCAAAAAAAAAGTTGCATAAAAAATTATCCAATGTCCATCAATTGGGAAATGGCTGAATAAAGTGTGGTATATAAATATAATGGAACACTATCATACAAAAAGAAATGATGAGCAGAGAGATTTCAGAAAAGCCTGGAAAGACCTGTACAAACTGATGCAAAATAAAATGAGCAGAACCTAGAAAAGGTTGCACATGGTAAAGGCAACATTATTGCTGATGACCTAGCTCTTCCCAGCAATACAATGATCCAAGACAGCTACAAAGGATTCATGGTGGAAAATGCTGACCATGGCTAGATAAAGAACTGGTAGACTCTGAATGCAGATCAAAGCATACTATTTTCACTTCATTTTTTTTTTTACTGTTTTTTTTTTTTTTGGTCTGTTTCTTCTTTTACAACTGTGACTAATATGGACATATGTTTTACATGATTGCACATATATAAGCTATATCAAATTGCTTACCATTTTAGGAAGAGGGGAAGGAGGGGGAAGAGGAAGAAAAAAATTTGGAACTCAGAATCTTATAAAAATGGATGTTAAATATTGTCTGTGTATAATTGAAAAAATACTATTAAAAATAAACACATTATCCAAGAAATGTGTGACTAGAAAAAAAGATGGACCAATAAGTTAATGAGATTAAGAGATACTAAATAGTCAGCCTACCTGCCCACATTGGCATTCAGTGACAAGGAACCTGGAAGAAGGCCCTTAATTTATTGGATGAACCTCCTCTACAGAAGATTTAGGGAAAGACATGGACAAGGGCCATAACTGATAATAAGGTATGGATGAGTTGTGATGTGTACCATTGGAAGGAATGCTAAAATCCACAAAATCACCGACCCACTGAAGTACTGAGAAATGAAAAATTGAATTCATAGCAGTTTTTCACCATCATACATTTTCTCATTCGATATTAATAGTGTAACTTCTATTATTTAATATGAATTGTAGAAACATTTTAAGATGGGGTTCTCATACTCAAAAAGTTTGGGAATCACTGACCTAAGTTCTTCCCAATCCCTTTTGCTGCTTCTGACATGAGACTGAATAAACAGGGAAGGGGTTGGGTGGGGTTGGTGTTGTTTCTATTGAAACCTTTTCTGGTTTGCAAAGAAATCCCTGGAAAGTCTCAAGGAACCTGTATGAGCAGCAGGCTCAGGAATTCCTTGAATCACATCCAATCCTCCCCCCAGTCCCTACTGGGCCCTTCCCATTTCTTGGATACCACCTCCTTCTCCCCTCCTCCCTGAGGGAGGAAGGTCATAACTGAGAGAGGGGCCCCTTAAGTAAGGTCATCTCAGAGCAAAGTAAGGAGCTGCTAAGACCACCACCCCCCTCCTTCTCCTTCCCCACACGAGCTCTAGCAAAAATCCAGAAGCTTTCAGACACACCACACAACTGAGGTTGGAGCAAGGAAAAGAAAAATGAATCTTAAGCTGAAGGGACTGAGGTTAGACTTTAGGAATGATAATATCTTATAATATGGGGCTTTAAGGTTTGCAAAGACCTTTCCTCATATTCAGTTGGCAAAGGAGATATTATCCCTTTTTTCTGAAGAGAAAACAAAGGTTTAGAATGAAGTCATTTACCCAAAGTGACATAGGGTTTCATAATAGGGATTCACATTCAGTCCTTTCCCCTGCACAATTGGCTTGTAAACTCTTAGCATTTCCTGAGGGATGAAAGAGATGGATTGTGAAACCATCTTCCGGAATAGGAGGTATTACTGTGCCTGACCTGGGTTGGAGGACTGTCCTGTCCAAAGGCAATAAAGAAGACCTCAACAGAAACTTAGAAAGGGAGTCTGGGATTCTTTTTTCCCTATGTCAGTCCAAGTTCAGACCACACAATTTAGCACTTGCTTAAGGTACTATCTAGTATTATTCTCTAATTGTCTCATTACCTCTAGGGTCTAATAATAATTCCTTGAATTTCCATAGCACTTTCCATCTATGACCTCATTTGACTCTCACAATGTCTCTGTATTTCTGTGCTTAATAAAATGCCTGGTACATAGTACGCACTTAATAAATGTTCATTCATAATATCTAACATATAATAGGTGCTTAATAAATGCTTTTTAGTATGAATTAGATTTGGCATAATAGGAGATATATCTCACCTCATAATTAAATCATGAAGGCCTAAATTTTTTTATTCCTTTATTTTTCCTTCCATTCAATAATATAGTTCTAGGAGGACAACAGGTGTGTAATGGGTACCAAATAGTATTTGACGTGATCCTAGGCAAAAAACAAAATTGTAATAGTGGGAGAATCAAAGTCCCTTACAGCCGAGACTGACTAACTTTCCCAAAGCTCCAGTTCTCCTGAACCTGGAATACCCTCGGTAAAAATCCTCTTCCTTCAAATTAAGGGCTTTGTTGCCACTTCCTCTGTGACACCTTCCATGACCTACTCCATCATTTTCTCCAGCTGAAAACTTCTCCTTCACAACATTTTCCTTAAATATGATCCCAGATCTCTCCTTTGCCTCAGTTACCCACTATCTTGTAGTATTATTTATATATGTATACATCAGGTTCTTTTCTTCCTGTTCCAAAAGCTCTTTGACAGTCAGCATGGTCTGTCTGTCATCAGTCCCAGGGACTAGCACAAAGCCTTGCCCATAGTAGGCACTTAATAAATGTGGAATGGAATTAAATCTCGGTAATTTCCAGTAGACTGGTATTTAGCTTTCTATTTCTTATTACTAGGGGTTATATTGGGCTTGGAGGTGGAAAGCAAAGAAAGGATGGGAGAAGAACAGTTAACATTTATATACCCCTTACTATGTGCTAGGTATATATATATATATATATATATATATATATATATATATATATATATATATATATATATATATATATATATATATATATATATATATATATATATATACATTTACAATTGTTTGTTTTATAATTTTATTTATGCATATATATGTACATACATATATATATATATATATATATACACACACACATAAAACAAGAGTTTTACAATTATGATCTCATTTGATTTTCACAATAAGATAGGAGTTATCAGGGGCAGGTAGGTGGCGCAGTGGATAGAGCACCAGCCCTGAATTCAGGAGGACCCGAGTTCAAATGTGGTCTCAGACACTTAACACTTCCTAGCTGTGTGACCCTGGGCAAGTCACTTAACCCCAGCCTGGGGGGGGGGGAAGATAGGAGTTATCCCCATTTGAGGATGAGGAAACTGAGGCAGAGTTAAGGGATTTGCCCATGGTCACACAGCTAGTCAGATTTGAAATCAGGTCTTCCTGATGCTTTATGCACTGTCACTAGCTGTCCTCCTAAAGTGAGAAAGGGTAGAGTAGAGCTTTTAATAAGGAGCTCAGGGGAATGACAACCAAATTAACCATTGGAAAAGCTTAATTAAACCCCTGGACCCCCAGTCTAGAAGAAACTCCCACTGATGTGGAGTCTTTTTTTTTTTTTTTTCCTCTGGCGGGTGTGGGGCAGGCCAGGGATGAGCCAACGTCCCTGGCAGAGACCCTCTTTGCGTGAGGAGCTTAGGCTGCAAGTTTATTTTCAGAGTTGAAGCTCCGAAGTGGCAAATCCCAGAAACCCTCTTCTCTGGCCGAGTATTTGGGTTCTCTTTAAGTGGCTGAGTACAGCTCCTTCAGCCAGCCCAGCTCCTCCATTATGGGGTCCCAGCTGGGGAGCAGGGACTGAGGGCAGTGAAGGGGGTGGGAGTGGACACCGACTTCAAGGTTATTCCCTCAATCGAAATGGCAAGGCAAATCTTTGCAAAGCGAAGTGAACTTCCCCCGCTGTTTGGCTCTACAGGTATATAGGTCCCTTTTAGCTAGTGATGTGATCGGGCTGTGTAGACAGCCAGAACCGAAGGGGTTTTTCACCAGTGCACTCTTAGTCGGTCAGTGTGGATGGGGCCAGCCCAAGGTTAGAGCTGATGTGATCATCGGCAGCCCCCACCCCCACCCAAGTGCAGAAACCAAGCGGATAGCTCCAGGGTCACACCCAGTTCTGACCACATGGGGTGAGTGTGGGAAAGGCAGCCAGGAGCCTAGAGATGCATGCTGCGTGTCCCGCCAGGGGCTGCAAGGGGGGGAGGGGAGAGGAAGGAAAGGATGGGAACTAGAGTTGTACTCGAGGAAAATGACAAGGACCCTAAACAATAATCCCCAACCGCCTCAGAGGAACTAAAACGATAGCTAAAGTAGAGATGAGGGGAGTCGGACTGTCCCCAAAGCCACTGACCAAGTCCTAATTCTAAACTCGGAAGGATAGAGAAAAGGGGGAGTTCGATACCCTCTGTAGGAACCCTCCTTCACCTTCCGATTTTCAGTCTCTCTCCGTAGTCTTCCCTACCCCACCCCGCAATATCCTGGGCAGGCCAGGTCTTCTGGGTACATCATCCAAGCTGAGGTTGGAACTGGAGTGAGGGTGGGGTCAGCCCCTTGGGGAGCGAGGAAAAGGTCAGTGGGCTTCTGGGATGAGCCCCTCCCCAAATCATCCCGCTCCGCCTCTGCCCGGGGCGTCTTCAGCCACGGGCTGAGCCAGCTGCTCCCTGTCCGTTCACACCCGTGCTCGTCCCCACGGCCCCCCACACCCGCGGAGCCTCTTTGGAGTGAGGGGCCAGCAGAGTTGGGGAGAAGAAAGACCCGCCGGGGTGCAGTGTTTATAATAGGACATTTATGGGGGAAATAAATCATGAGCCCTGAGCCGCGGCTGTCCGAGGAAGAGGGGCGGGGACGGGAGAAAGATACATCAAGGAGAGCTAGGGAGAAACTGAGGCTCAGGAAGGGGGAAGAGTCAGCTCGCGGTCTCCCAGCAAGTCAGAAACCAAGTCTTCTAGAAGCTCAGAGCCAAAGAAGACTTAGAAGGAGGGGAGAAGGGAGCATTTTTTTGCCTGGGACCTCCCAGCGATTCCATAAGCTAGGAGGACCCACCTCTCCCTCTCCTTGCCCCAGTCCACGGGAGCAACCGGTGTACGTGGGGAAGCTCCCCCGGTCCAGTGACTCAGAATTGCAGCGCACGGCGGGGAGCGATTTCTAGCCCCTCTTTCATCGGGACCCCAACCCGGCCTCTAGTGAAGGGGAAAGCCGCCCAGCTGTTTCTGATTCATTCACACTCAGCGTAGCTCCGCCCGAGGGGGTGAGGGAGAAGCCGGTTGGGAGAGCTAAGAGAAAGTGAGAGCTGCTAATCCTGAAGATAGAGGAGGAGAGACCGCGGACTCCTCCAGAAACGGCGCGGTCTGACCCCCGCCCCTTTCCCCGTTAGACACTTGATACCACGGTCCCCTCTTCCCCTGGCCGGAGCTCGGCTCCAGGAGAACAGGTCGAGCCCTTCCCGGGTCCCCCGCTTCCCCAGCGCTCGGGTCACAGAATTGTAGCCTTAGCGCAGCCGCCGGCTGGGAGTGGGAGAGTCAGTGGAAGAGGAGGAATGGGTTAGTGAGACAGTCCCTTTTCGACGGCCTCCGGGGAGTCTTGAGAGTCACTCAGCGGGCTCGGGAGCGGGAGGGTGGACAGAGGTTCTGAAGAAAAGTAGAGGGACCTTGGGAGCCCAGGTTTCGGATTAGCGGGGCTGAGAGCCGCCCCGGCAATAGCGCCCCTGTTGGCAGTGCTGAACTCGATTTTCCGCATCTGCCTGTGGCAGTTCTACTCATCCCGCGGCGTGGGGGGGGAGAAAGAGCCTGCGAGTTCTGGCCGCGTTTCCCTCTTCCTCTCTAGTTGCGCCGAGACTTAGGGGTCGGGGGGGGAAAGTCCACAGCCCCGGCTCCCCCCCTCTCCAAGCGCTGCGCTGCTCCCCGCAAGAGCAGATTAGGGAGGGAGGGGCGCTAGGACCCGGGGACGCGGCGTCCACCCGGCCCGGGCGCTCGGGGCGCATGGAGTGAGCTGCACCGCCCCGTCCCGTCTCGCCGGAGCAGGTGGGGGGCACAGCGCAGAAGGGGAGTGGGAGGAGGGAGGCGGGGGCAACGGCAGCGGCGACACCTGGGGTGGTGGAGCGCTCCTCTGCTCGGGGCCCCAGGCGGGGCCGCCCAGAGGGCCGCGCGTGTCCCTGGCCGCAGCCCCGCCCGGCGCCGTCCAATGAGAGCCCGCGGCCAGAGGGGTTGTCCGCACCGCCCGGCCCCGCAGCCCCACTCGGCGCAGCGCCGCCGACCCCCGGACACCGCACCCTGGCTAGAGCGCGCCGCCAGCCGCGGCCAGCTCCCGGCCTCCGGCCCCGGACAGCACGCCCCAAGACAGCCCTCCGCGCCGCTCGCAGCTCCGCGGAGCCTGGAGTCACGCTGCTGACCCCGACTCCGGCCTCAGCCCGGTGGGCACAGCTGTCCTGACCACTGCGCGGCGCGGTCCCGGGCCACTGGAGCCCAGATAACTGGCGCCCACCCGGGCGCCCCACTGTCGGTGCGGTCCATGGGTCCCTGCTAGTGGGAGGTTGGGACAGCTTGAGGGTCACCCCAGCTGGGGTCCGGTCCCCGCGCCCCCGGCTCTGCGCTCCGCCCCACCCCGGGACGCGCAGGGGGAGAGCCCTCGGGGAGCTATGCTGAGCCAGGGCAGGACGGAGGAAGCCGCGCAGCTCCTCCGTAGGCGAGCCCGGCTCCCTGTTCCCGCCTCCGCCCCGGCGCCCAGATACCCAGCCCGGGCAGCAGCCCCCGACGGCCCCGGAGTCCCTGCCCGCTTTGGGCTCGCCTGCCTGCTGCTGCTGCTGCTTACGCTGCCGCCCCGCATAGATGCGTCCTGGTGGTGAGTGTCGGTTGAGAGGGATGTGAGACCAGGTGGGGCGGGGACCACTAGAGGAGTGAAAAGGAAAGGCTGCTCGCTCCTCCGGCTCGGGCCGGCCCCCTGGGAGCGGACCGCACTTGGCTTTCCGTGTCCCAGAGCTTTTTCCCGAGGGGACCCGGCTTTGGTGGCCCGAGGACTCTCGGAGGAGTTACTGGAGCTTTGCCCGGGGCAGAGCGAGCCTCTGCTTTTTCTCTTCAGCCTGGAGACCGAGGCCGGAGCTGCCAATTTCACTCAGGGGCAAAGGGAGAAGGGGAAAGCTGGGTAACTCCTCATCTCCTTCTTCAGCATCCACCCCAATTTATAAAAGAAACCCTCCCGAGTATGGTAACTGCTCTCAATCAGTTTGGTGAATGAGGAGAAATTAACCTGAATCAAAATTATGTACTTAAAGTTTGGGTTTTGTTTCTGTTTTTTATAATTTTGGTTTGCATAATCCGGGAATCTGATTCAATCCTTCCGGAAAGGATGGTTGTTGAAAGTATCCCATCCATTTCCTTTTTTCTTTTACTCCCTTCCCCCTTCCACCCCTGCCCCCCACTTTTCTAGGGCAGAGGTCTCTGTCTCATCCCTGGGAAAACTGTGTTCCATCTCTTCTGGATCTCCCCACCTCCGTCCCAGCCTCTCATCCCATAAAGGGCACAATCCCTTTAAAAATCTATTAGAGGTCCATTTTTCCACGTACTTCTCCCTCCAACACACGTCTCTAATGGAGCTTTACCCACGGGGAAAAGCTGTTCTCTGCCTCCAGTCAAAGATGGTCTAACTGGCCTCGGTCTTCATTCTCCCCCTCCCCAATAAACTTACATAGGAATAGAAGCCAAATAGCACTCTGCACAGGAATAGCACCTCTCTACCCATACCCACTTCCCTTTCCTCCCAGAATACCCCTCTTTTTCTTACCATACCCTCCCCTGTGGCTTTCCCCCTTGTCTGAGTCTTGGCTGGAAGAATTAGGATGGGGGTTGGAGTAGCAGACTGAGGGGCCATGAAGTTCTGCTAGAGATCCCTATCATTTCAAGATGCTCAGCCCCCCATCCACCACCCCCCTTTTTCCTGTTTCAGAAAAATCTCTCTTTTGGATCTTTTTATCTCTGCATGTTGGGGAAAGGAGGGGGTTCTGGATGGGGGAACCATATTGCATTGGTATCTTACATCTGGCTTGAAGCATTCCTTTACAAAAGGGAAGATGGAGAAGGGGGTGGGGGTGGGAAGGAGCAAAGCTTTTGAAAGTTCAGGGTTGAGATCAAAACGGACCTTCAGAAGGCCTAGGCTGTCTACTGGCTCAGATCCGGAAAGGCTGCCTCCCTCACCTCAGATCTCCCCTACACGAACACTTCCCCGAAATAGGAGAGGGCATTTCTGTCCAGTCTGTCAAGGTTCCTGAGTACCCTTGTCTGGCCCCCACCAAGGAAAATTGCCTTGGAGGGCACAGCCTGAATGTTTGAATAAGGAGGGGTCAGCACTCAAATGGTTCTTAGTTGTGCTGGTGATTTCCCCCCCAATTGTAGACCTTGCTGGGGTTCATATTGGGGTCTCCCCATTGGGACCATATCTTAGAGATTCATGGCTATTCTCACCACTTTCCCTTCCTTCTTCCTCTTTGTACACATGATTCACATTAAAGAATCTTTGAAGAATCCTGAGTGGAGGCTGAGTAGGGTAAAGCCTCATTCAAGTATAGGGAAAGATGTGGAAGGGGCATACAGCTCCCCCAAGGAGCCAGGGGCTGGGGGCAGGACTATCAAGGAAGGCTGGCTTTTGTAGCCTTACATCCTTTCTGTCCATCTTTAGCTCCTGACTACTGTCTTTAACATACGATGGGCAGCCACTTTTTCAATGCCAATTTTCCACAAATTACAAGAGTCCTGGCCCTATTTTCTCTATTTAAAAAGCAAAAAATGATAGCAAGCCCTTGGGGAAACATCTAATTGCCCACTGGAAAGGACATGATTCATACCCAGAGATCTTCTCTAGAGTAGAAGGAAGGAGAAAGTTCCCTGAATTCATAACCTTAGGATAGGAAGTAGAGAAGGGGAATATAAACCCTCAGCAGGTGCAATCTGTTATCATGAATTTCCTAGAATAATGAGACAGAAAGGAGGAAAGAATAGGGAAGCCTTAGAAAGATTAGCTCCCTGAGGAAATCAAAATAATAAAATGAAAAAATAAAGATGGAGGGGAATAAAAATATTATATTTATTTTGAAGACCTCATAAACACCCACCTTATATAGATAAGTGTAGCACACTTGGGGCCACAGAAAGATCTTGAGAAAGGAGAAACAGGGTAGAGGATCTCTGTCTTCAGGGATACAGGATGTCTCATTTCCAAAGAAACTAACTATATATGGATAGAATTTATAGATGATAGAGTCAGGAAGGTAGGTTTTGTCTAGAGTCCCAGAGAGAGGTCATGGGTCAGGTTTGAAAGGACAAGAACAGGAATCCTTATCATGGAAATGAGAAGGCAGGATCTAGAGGTAGAAAGGATCTGGAAGTCTAGAGATGAGGAAGATAAGGATAGAAAGAAGATGAGGATGGGGAGAAAGTGTTAGCAGCTGGGACCCAAGGAGGATCACAGCAAGATCTAGAAGAAAACCTGAAGATAGGGGCAGTGGTAGGGTCTGGGAGAGCTCAGAGGAACTGAATGGCTATCTTCTTCTGGACAGGAAGGGTGGAGGACAATAGGAATAGCTGCTCCCCATCTCACTGAGGACTGACGGAACAAGAAAGACCAGTGTGGGCCGAATCAAAAGGGATTAAAGCTAGACAGCAGAAAGAACTTTCCTGACATGGCACAGCCCATTACAACCAACGTTGTCTCATGATGTGGTAGTGTTTCTCCAAGCTTGGATGCCCCCAAATCCTCGTCCCCAGAGCAATATTCCCAAGCCAAGCTAGGAGAATGAAGTGGTATTGGGAAAGGGACCAGCTCCAACTCCGACTGTCTCATGTCTCTCCTCTCCAAACAAAGCATCTCAGTGGTGGGTGTAACTCTGGGTCTGTGCGTCAGGCAGTCCCTCCCAGGCCAGGCCTGAGGAGTTTATTTTGTTTGTTCCTGGAAGCTGTTGCTCTGATGGACAGAACCAGGGATGCTGATTCCATGGGATTTGTGAGCAGCCGGCCCTCTCTGTCTTTCCCTCCCTGGGGGACAGATGGGTCCCATCAGCCTGGCCGGCCACACTCACCAGAAGGCATCTGGCTTTGGCTGTGTTTGTTTGATTTGGTTTTGCCAGTGGTGATTCCAACTCAGGGGTGGAGATCCTATGGTGGGAATGATTGGGACTGAGGTGGGGGAAGGGGGAGAAGGGGATAGAGTACACAGGACCTGAGATGTCATAAACACCCCCTTGCTCCCCACCAGACTCTGGGGCTGCTCCCAAACCACAGTCTTATTCACAGCTCTGGCTTCTCTGGCAGCCAGGGATGTCTGCAAGAGTGCCTGACTCCCACCTGCTCTGGACAGGGCTCTTGACCCTGAGATAAGAGGCACATAAAAAACCCCTTTGGGTTTTTATTCATTACAAAGGAGGAGAGTTATGACATGCTTTCCGAGGTAGGTGAGCTTGGGGAATGAGAGAAGAATGGAGCCAAATTGGAGAGAAAGAGGCAAATGTAAGCAGAGATCCTGGACTTGTGGTGAGCTTATGGGTGGAAGGAAGCAGGACTGTACCTCTGGGAATGTGCAGTTGAATATAATTGGGAAAAACCTCTACCTAGCTGAAATCACCTTCCTGTCCCTTCACCAGCTCAGCCAAGCCTCAGGCATGTCATAGCTGGCATAGTGCTGAGCTGATGGGAATGGAGACTGGAATTTGGGGTGTGGGAACCGCTTTGAAGCAAAATCTCTGCCTGTACAGCAATCCCAGGGCACGGTGCCCTTTGGTTTGGCCTGCGAAGGAGGGGACAGGGACTTTAAAAGCCATTTCACCACAGTAAAAGGGGAAGAATATGCCTGTTCAGGAAGTGGAGATCCCACGGTGGGAAGGGGAAGGTGGAGCAAGAGGGCACAGGGCCAGCCTGGCTGGTAGGATTCCTGATGACAAAAGAAAGAGGGAAGAGTAGGGTTAGAAGGGAAGGTCTCTTTTCCTTAGCTTGGAATTGGGACCATTGGTTTCCCAACCAGATCCCGAAGCATCCCTGTGTTATGAACCTTGCCACAGGCTGCCATTCACTGCCCTTGCAAGGAACTCCACTCCCGCTATCATTCATTTCTATTTTTGCCTTCCGTCCTTGTCCAGGATAGGCAGGGAGACAGTTCAGGGAAAGCCCATGGGGATCTTCAAGTCATCCATGACTTGTCTCAGTCACATTTTGAACACAGGCCCAGTGTATCATCCTGGTCTCTTATTGTCCCGGTGTTTTTGTTCTCCAGAATCATTAGCATTCTTCAAATAAACCAGCTGCAGCTACCTGGGACATAGACTTTAGTATGGGTGTTAGACTTGAGCATTTGGCTTGGATAATAACAGATTATTGTCTGTGACAAGAATTCAGTGAGGGGAATGGTTTCCGTCGAAGGAGACTTCTACCTTGTTTTTGTGTGCCATATTATAGATATTCTCTAGACTAGAAAAAGCCAGGTAATACGGTGAATAGAGTACTGGATTTAGGGAGAAAAAAATCCGAGTACAAATTCTCTTTTACACACTTTCTTAGCTGGATAACCCAGGATAGGCTATTTTACCTCCCAGCCTCATTTCTTCATCTAGAAAATAGGTATAATAGCCCTGATCTCATAAGGTGGTTGTGAGGATCAAATAAAATAATAGGCATAAAGTGCTTTGTGAATCTTAGAGCTCTATATAAATGCTAGCTCATGATGATGATGATTATCACTGACACTAGTGGAAGTAGGGGCAGGATGAATATTGGGATGGGGAGTTGTATGAGAAGGGAACATCCACCCCCCCCCCAGAGCTAGAGAACTGACCCTTCCCTTGGTCCCCCCAATTTATTGCTGAAGCTGAGTGAGACTCTTGAGCTGACCCAGTTTGAGGCACCCCCTGCAATGCTGTGCCCTCCACTCCCTGCAGGTATATCGGGGCACTGGGGGCCCGGGTGATCTGTGACAACATCCCCGGGCTGGTGAGCCGGCAACGCCAGTTGTGCCAGCGCTATCCTGACATCATGCGCTCCCTGGGTGAGGGTGCCCGGGATTGGATCCGCGAGTGCCAGCACCAGTTCCGTCATCACCGCTGGAACTGCACAACTCTGGACCGCGACCACACCGTCTTTGGCCGGGTTATGCTCAGAAGTAGGGTGCCCTTCTTTTTACACTTTCCTTTTTTCCTTCCATCCTTCTCTTTCTATCTTGTTCCCTTCTCTCCATGGCCTCTGGGTGGCAAGTGGAAGGGGAGATTATTCCTCCCCCTCCAGGGGTGAATCATAAATATAGAGCTGGAAATGACCTTAGAAGTCATTTAACCCAATGGCAGTTCATGTTAAAAATAAGACTCACAGAAATTAAGTGGATTGCCCATGGTCCCAAGAGGTAACAAGGGTCAAGAGTGGGAATCAAACAGATCCTGGGACTTCAGACCCAACACTAGAGCGGGAGTGTCCGACTCAAAGAGCTGCATACTGATTTGCCTGTGCATTCTCTTGTTTGGGTTTCCTTAGAAAACCACAAACTAACATTATCTGTGCTATATTTTATTTTTATTTATTTTATCAAACATTTCCCAGTTACATTTTAATCTGGTTCCTGCAGCAATCGGAGATTTTGCTGGCACAGAGTTTGATATCTTTGGCACTGGACTTGGAGTTTAGAAAGCCAGAGTTTGATATCCCTCTCAGACATTGTTAGCGTTGGGACTCTGGATCAGAACCTAATCGTTCTCATCTCATTTGCAAAATTGGGAAAATGGACCCCATTTTGTAGGATTGTTGAGAAGCTCAAATGTCAATCTATTTCAATATTATATATGCATGTGTGTATGCATATAAATATCTATATTAAATATGCATGTTCATATATACATACAGCTTTGAAAACCTTAAAACAATGTAAATATTAAGGATCATAATAATGATGATGATTATGTGAATCTGGCTGAGAATGGGCCCTCAGTTCTGGCTTCCTGCTCAGCATTTCTTCCCATTGGCTATAATCCCTCTTCTTAACCCCATGGACAAGAGACCCTCTAAAATCCATGTGCTAGGGGCTTGAAAGATCCACAGATTCCCTAGACACACTCTAGATTTCTATTTCTCCCAGCTCTGAGTTATGTTAAATAAAGGAGTATTTAGGGGTCAGGCAATGTTTCCTGCTTCCCTACTGGCCCTTGCAATCCCTCTATCCATTTCAGAGCTAGGGACCAGGGAGGGGGTATCCTGCCCCCACCCAGCGCTGGCAGTAATGGGAATAAGGGGTAAACAGAAAGGGGATATGTAAATATTTGGAGAATTGTCCTGGCCCCGGCTCAGCAGGGAAAATTAGGCTGGGCTAAACTGGATGATGAGCCAGGAGAAAGACTGAAAGAGGAACAACAGGGAAAGGGAGGGGAAGAGGAGAGATTTCAGCTCTCGGAACTCAGGAGGATATTTAGGTGAAGGAAAAGGGGGAGAAACGAGTCAGCGTCTCTCTAGTCTGATGTCTTCCTCTTTTCCAAGTGTGACTGTGGTCTGGGGCTTCAGTATTAGAACTGTCCAGACCTCTGAAGAAGTCTCTGGTTCTCATGTAGCAGCTACAGACAGGACAGTCTTCCAGCACGAAGGAAGAAGAAGGGAGGAGAGGTACTTTGTCTAATAATGATTCAGAGTCAAGTGTGATATGATGATGAGAATACTATTCAAAGAAAAGTAAAATTAGAAGAGCTGGTCCTCTCACTCCCAGAGACACTCCAGGGTGCTGCTTATTGGTGCCAGATAGCACTGAATAAATCCCTTTCTTTTTCTAGGACTCAGTTCTCTCTTCTGTAAAATGGGGAGATTGGCCCAGCTGGTCCCTAAAGGACCTTAGCAACTCAAAATTCTAGGATCCTCTGATGTAGTATTTTTAGGTTTGCAAAGTATCTTCACAATAAACCTTCCAGATAGAGAACAGTTATTATCCCTATTTTATAGATGAGGAAACAAGTCTAGAAAGTAAGTTGTGATTACATATTAATTAAAATAATTAAGTAATTACATCTTAATTACATCATGACTCATAAATACAAAACTAGTGAGCCTGATTCCAAACCCAGAGCTAATCTCTAAGGGGTTAGGAGTTAGTCTGATTGAAGGGATGGACAGACATACGTGCCCAGAAACCATGAGGTGTGTTAGGGAGTTCTGGTGAAGATTGGTGCTCGGGGAAGTCGAGGAGGGACTCCGAGCAAGGGGGACTTCTGGAAGGAGGTGAGTGTATGGAATCCTTGGGGGAAATCAAAGGATGAAGATAGTCCTGGGCCTTTTCTCTAAACCCCTCCTTCCCGCCCCACTCTAGGCAGCCGGGAGGCGGCTTTTGTGTACGCCATCTCGTCGGCCGGCGTGGTGCACGCCATCACTCGGGCCTGCAGCCAGGGAGAGCTCAGCGTGTGCAGCTGTGACCCTTACACACGTGGTCGCGACCGAGACCAGCGGGGAGACTTTGACTGGGGTGGCTGCAGTGACAACATCCACTATGGGGTCCGCTTTGCCAAGGCCTTTGTGGATGCTAAGGAGAAGAGGCTCAAGGACGCCCGAGCCCTCATGAACTTGCACAACAACCGCTGTGGCCGGACGGTCAGTCTATACCTGTCTGGGTGGGGACAGCTCAGCCCGGGGCTCAACTGGAGAGTCCCCCCTTCCCAGTTCAGTCCCAGCTATTTGTTAAAGACCTGCTATGTGCCAAGTCCTAAAATAGGTGTGGAAACGGACAAAATGAAACAGTTCCTGCCTTTAAGAGGTTTATGTTCTGCTAGAAATACTGGGAAAACAAATGAAATTTGTATATGCTTAAAAAAAAAGAAGAGAGTAGCATACATTAGTTCAATTAATTAAGGGGAAGATTCCAGACAGTGTGACAGTAAGTTCTGGCTTGTCTGGCATAGATTACTGGATCACAGACTTAGATCTGGAAGGAAACTTAGAGGTCCCTCAGCCCAGGCCCTGAATTTTATGGAATTGTATAAAAAAGTAAGGCTCAGACTTCTTTCAGCTCCTACAGGGTGGGAACTCGGTATCTCATTGGAGCCCCACTCCAGCACTCTTCCTATTGTGTTAGGAGGCAGCTGCCAAAGGAGGTTAGAGAAGGAAGTCTGTGAATTAGATGGTGGAGAAAACCTTCCCAGAAGTAAAATCTTGAAGAGTTTGGAGCTAATGGGTGCTCCTTGAAGCCAGACTGTTTCACTTTTTACTTTGCACCCAGCCTACGGCTTGGTCCAAGTAGGCTCTTAATAAATGTTTGTTGATTAATTGGATAGAGGAAATAATTCCTAACCTTCCTATTCCCCAGTTTTATTGCTCTATACATCAAGCCTTTTCTTTGTTGTTGCTCCTTATCTCCCCTCTCTTTCTCTATATCTCCTTTTCTATCCCTTCCTTCTCTCTCCCCCTCTCCCTTTTTTCTCTACCTCTCCCTCCCTTTCTTCTCCTCCTCCTCCTCCTTCTTCTTTTCCTTCTTTTCTTTCTTCCTTACTCTCCTCCTCTTCTTCCTTTCTCTCTTTCTCCCCTCTCTCCCTTTTCCCTTTCCCCCCCTCTCTCCCTGCCCCTTTCTCCTACTCTCCTCTATTTCTCTCTGTCTGTCTCTCCTTTGTCTCAGGCTCCCTGTCTCTCTCTCTCTCTGTGTCTCTCTGTTTCCCTCCCCTCTACCCCTCTATCTTGGGTTATCCATCCTATGGATGGCAAGCTCTGACCCTTTGCCTTTTCCCTCCCTCTTCAGGCTGTCCGTCGATTCCTAAAGCTGGAGTGTAAGTGCCATGGAGTTAGTGGCTCCTGTACGCTTCGCACCTGTTGGCACGCACTCTCCGACTTCCGCCGGACTGGTGACTACCTGCGGAGGCGCTACGATGGGGCCGTGCAGGTGACCGCCACCCAGGATGGTGCCAACTTTACTGCTGCCCGTCAGGGCTATCGCCATGCCACACGGGCTGACCTTGTCTACTTTGACAATTCCCCAGACTACTGTGTTCTGGACAAGGCTGCCGGTGAGTTAGGTAGAACCAGATGCAGAGGGAAAATGGGAAAAGAGAACAACTTTCCAGCTTTGAATATGGGGAACTAAGCTAGTCCATTGCTGTCCAGTAGATTGGGGTTACAAAAAGGAACCCCAGAAGGATTTGGAAGCACCAGCTTATTATCAAACCTAAGAATAATCAGGGAAGGAGGCCCCATTACACAGCCAACATCCCCCACTAATAGGTACTGAATACCTGCAATGGGCCCAAATGGTCAAGGTGAGATTTAAGCCTGGGCCTTACAGGGATAAGGGATAAGGAGAAGGAGAGAGAGGAGGAGGAAGGGGTTCCAGGAACCCTTCCTTTGGGAAATGGCCCTGCAGCTTAATAGTTAGAGGGTATTCCAGGAGAGGAGGAGGGTGGGGAGGGAAGCACTAGGCAAGTTTAGGCAACAGTTTAAGTATAATGGAGACTCCCTATAAGGCACAGAGGTGAAGTCTGAAGGCAGACTTGGTGAGCCATATTGCAGAGTGCCTAAAATAGCAATTTTCTCAGGGCTTTGCCTCTTGCATTAAAAAAAATAAAAATAGAATGAGAACATATTGAAGGATTAATCACAGGAAAGGAGAAATCCAAGGGGATGCTCTCTGTCCCAACTAGGTATTTCAGCTTTCTAGCAGTTGCTCTCTGGGCAGTTGGCGATGGACAGTGGAGAGCTGCTCTTCATCTGCAGCAGAGTTTGGGTTTGATTCGGTGGCTTAGGGATGAAGGTCAGCTAGCAGGTGGGACTTCTAGACTGCTGCAATGTTGCTGGAACTGTCACCTCGTGAGGTTGTAGAGTCTTTCCCCAGAGCCTTTTAGTATTTTAAGAAAAGAGGAAGTAATCATCTCTCCCATCGTGGCGGATACTACTGTGCCTCAGAGGAAGCCTGAAGGAGCCTGTCTCAGTTTCAGTAACTGTAAATCTGGGACACCCAGCACCTCATCACCCCCCTATATCCCCCAGTTACTGCCACGAGGGTCTTTTCTGCAGGCAAAGCTGCTATAGTTGGAGGAGGAGAGAGGTGAGGGGAAGGTGAACAAGTCCGCTAGCTGCTTGCCTCTGTTTGTTTTTGCCCATCGCTGTCGTTCTTGGAGAGTGAAATGGTTTGGAGCAAAACTGGGCATAGAAGCAGGGTGGGGCCTTGCCTGAGAGACAGAGAGGGCAGTGTTTGTCCTTTGCAGGGTGCCTGAAAGGGGGTTCCTGGGGAAGAATGGGGTGGGGAAGATCTTCTGACTTTCCCATCCAATGTAGTCCTCTGGTTTGGGATTTTCTTCATCGAGCACTTTCTATGTATAAAGCGTCATGCCAAATGCTAGGTTCTGGTTTATCTTTGGGGCTCTCAAATCCTTTTTCTGGGCCCGGTGAACAAGCTGTAACATCACACCTAAAAATCACACTGGATAAGGTGTGGCAGATTGTTATTTTCATTATTTTAGGGCCAAGACAATCACCCAGTTTCCTGGGGAATTGTGATGATTTTTGAAATGGCAGCAAAGGCTAATGGGGGCTCCGTGGGGTGCAGGTCAGAGACAAATAGTTATGGGGTGTGTAATGGGGTGAAACCTGGAAGTGGAGTTAACTCAGAACCAGATGTTGTTTCCCCAGTGGGGCCATTTTGGTGTGGGGAGCAAAGTGTGGGTGGAGGGACAAGGAATAATTCAGAGGCCTTTTGACCCATCAGATATATTGGGCAAATCCAAACCTGAGGAGGAGGAAAGAGGGAAGTTGGTACAGCATGCATGGGAGTCTCCGGGGTGGTTAACAGCGTAGTCCTGGGCAATTTACTGAACTTCACCGATCTGTGTATTCTTTATGTCGAAACATAGATCACTTTAGACAATCTTTCAGGTATTTTCTACTCTAAATTCTATGATAGAGGTAGATCTATGCATTTATTGGATAATGTGTTACCCACTGGATTTACTAAAATGAAACAATCCCTGCCATCCAGTTTTTATTCTATTGGGACCCACACACTGAGAAGCAATAAAAAGCAAAAGTGCAAAGTCGTTTCCAGTAGGGGGAAGGTGTGTGTGTGTGTGTGTGTGTGTGTGTGTGTGTGTGTGTGTGTGTGTGTGTGTATGTGTCTGTGTGTGTGTAAGAGAGAGACAGAGATAGAGAGGAGGAGGGAGAGAGGGATAGAGAGGAGAGAGGAGGAGGGAGAGAGGGATAAAGAGGAGAGAGAGGAGGAGGAAGGGGTTCCAGGAACCCTTCCTTTGGGAAATGGCCCTTCAGCTGAGTCTTGAAGGAATCCAAGGGTTCCACGAGCCTGAGGTGCGTCCCAAGCATGGGGAACAGCATGTGCGGATCCGGAGCTGCCATGCAAAGGTCAGGTAAGTCTCTCCTGAGGCCAGAGGAGAAAGCCGGGGCCTGCCCTCTGGCAGTGAGGAGGAGGAGGAGGCTCACAGGCAGCCCTTTCCCCCATAGCCGGAGCACACAGGACCCACATTTGTGGTCTCTGGGAAAGTGTCTTAAAGCAAAGGAATATCAGAGCGGTGGGACCTGACCGGGGGAGGGGGGGGGCTTCCTAGAGGAGGCGAGTTCTGGAAGGATTGCAAGTGGGACGTGTGTTGGCGAGAAAAAAGTTCATGAGGGAGAGGTGGCCCGGGTTTGAACCCCAATTCTTATTTGTGGGATCAAAGGCCGCTCGGCTTCTCCAGGGCTCGGGTTTTCTCCTTGGGTGGACGTGGTCTGTGCAGGAAGAGCTCGGCCTCCCTCTGCGAGGCGGGGGACAGGCGGGGAGCCGGGCAGAGCACCCAGGAGTGGAGTGAGAGTTAACCTTTCCTCATCGCCCCCCTCCAGGGTCCCTGGGCACCGCCGGCCGGGTGTGCAGCAAGACGTCTCGAGGGACGGACGGGTGTGAGGTCATGTGCTGCGGCCGCGGCTACGACACGACCCGCGTCACGCGGGTCACCCAGTGCGAGTGCAAGTTCCACTGGTGCTGCGCCGTGCGCTGCAAGGAGTGCCGCGACACCGTGGATGTACACACCTGCAAGGCCCCCAAGAAGGCAGAATGGCTGGACCAGACCTGAGCCGGTGGGCGCGCCGCGCCGGCCCCTCCACCCCGCACCCGCAGACTCAGCAAGATCCTCGCATGCACACCCTGTACCCTGAACCCCCAGCCCCGGGCTGCCGCAGCTTCCGCTGGAGGTGGGCCCCCGGCCTTTGCCCCAAGGGCCTCGAGTGTTGTCCCAAAGGAGGCGGTGACGGGATCCCGAGCAGCCTCCTCCATCCGAGCTCCCACGCCCTGGGGCGAGGGGCCGGATCGTGCCCGAGGAGCGAGGACCTCCGGAGAGACCAGAGCCCACTGTCTTGTTGCCCTTCTCTGGCTTCCTGGCATGTCTTGGGCACCTAGGAGAAAGGACAGCTTTGGGAGGGGGCAGGGGGAGCTGCCAGGATTGGAGGATTGGAGTGGGGGCGGGCCACAGGGAGGTGTCCCTCTGCCCTCCCGAAGTCACTGTTAGACTACAAGTTTTTTTCAGTTCCCCTGAGCCTGGGCCTGCTGGACAAGGGTCAGACCTGCAGGATGGGGGTCCGTCTGTGCTTGTATGTTGCGTCCTGCTGCATATGTGAACAAAGAGATATGTGCATCCACACCCTCCCCATCCATATATATATATATATATGCAAATATATATATATCTCATAAATTTGTATCAGATATCACTGCCTCATGTTATCTGCCGGGTTCTTAGGTGGTGGTCCACTAGTAATGTGCAGAATAGCCACAGCAGATCCTGCCATCAAGTCAAACAATACTTAATCTGCCTCACTTGTGCACTTTGCTTTTTTGTTTTCATTCTGCCCCTGTTGATTGTTTTTCAGGGTGAGCAGGCCCTGGCTTCCAGCCCCCTCCCCAGTCCTCTCCTGTTTTATCTGTAGGGAGAGCGCTTTCCGATATTGTGCCCATTCCCCAGAGCTGGCCTGACATGACAATCAGAGGAAAAGACCTCTAGAGGAGGGTGATGGATTCCCTTTTTCAGGCTTATCATAGGTGCTAGCTAGGAAGAGAGAGACCCATTGGCAAAATCTCAATTAGAAATATCTAAAATATCTGAACAGAAATCCCCTTGATAACATCTAAACAAATGGTAATTTTTTAAATAATCAACAAGAAAAAATCTTAAAAACCAAAGATGTTTCTTTTCTTCACCTTTAAAATAATCCCCAAGAACAAACAATGGAGAAACACGTCTGATGTTGTGACTATGAGCACACCTCCCAGCAGCATCCCAGCCCACTTGCATAGCAGGACATTGATTGCTGTTTTTGGCCAGATCCTGTAATTCAGAGATTCCAAATCCTCCCTTCTTCCAGCCTGTCCTGTACTCTCTTCCCTAAGCCTGGGCAAAAAAAAAAAAAAAAAAGTGCTTAAGAGGTTACAGAGCAGCTCATTTTGGATAGTGAAAGATGGTGTTCATTTCTGGGACAAAATGTTGAGAAGCACATGAGATACCTATGGGAGATTAGTGGAGGGTTGGGGAGATGGAGGGGTACTCTGAATAATCCAAGAGCCTCGTCCCTTTTGATTTGAGAAGCAATGGCAGCCAAGTGTGAAGGGATCGGGTTCCCTGGTCCAGGCCTTTCCTTGGCTTCCTCCTAAAGTTGATGCTTGCCCCATCTCATTCCTGCCCCATGGGAAGCTCTTTCGACCCATGTGTCCTTCACCATTTAGCGGGCACAGGCTCCAGGCCATTCTCCCTCTCCCCTAACCCCACTCCCCTTCTTTTCCCTGCCCTAGTCTTCACGTTTGCCCAGCAGTTCCCCTCTCCATGCAAACAGCATGAAGCACCCGGACAGGGAGGGGAGTGGGGGCTGTGGGGCTGGGCCTCAGGGACAGATTTATTTGGATCTTCGGACTAATATTTGTGTAACCTGCCAAGACCCGTGTAGGAGGGTTTGGGTAGCTTTGGTTTTTTGGTGTGGGGGGTGGGGTTTTTGGAGATTTTTTTTTTTTTTTTTTTTTTGAGAAAGAGTAAAAATGCTGCAGCCTCCATATCCATTAATACAAAACATGAGCTGGTCAGGACCCTTGTGGCCTGTGGTGAGGGGATTCCTGTGGAGAAACAGGGCTGAGTCAGGCCAGGGGAATGTCTTCCTTGCAGAGTGGTGGAGTCAACTCGATAACTGATGAGTGGGATTAGGGAGGAGGGAGTGAGGGGAAGGAGGAAAGGGCTTCTGACAGTTTGAGATGGAGTGGAGAATGAGCTCCTATTTGGAGGAATATTGCAGAACAGTGGGGAGGAGGAGAGCCCGGGATCTTGGCTTTCCCCAGGATGGCAGCCTCTTAGCAAAGGTGGAAGCTCACCCCTAGAGCTTCCTCCCAAGAAAAAATACAGGTCACTTTGAGGGCCAAGGCTTGATCACTACTGAGAGGAAAGCAGTCCCGGGTCCAAGTCTCACCTGTGTTCTAAGGGAGATGCTGCTTTCCCAGTCCCTCCAGATTAACTCCTCTCTGTCTCTCTGTCTCTCTGTCTCTCTGTCTCTCTCTCTCTCTCTTTCTCTCTCTTTCTCTCTGTCTCTCTATCTCTCTGTCTCTATCTCTCTTCTCTTTCTCGCTGTCTCTGTCTCTGTCGCTCTGTCTCTCTTTCTCTCTGTCTCTATCTCTCTGTCTCTATCTCTCTTCTCTTTCTCTCTGTCTCTGTCTCTCTGTCTCTGTCTCTCTCTCTCTCTCTCTCTCTCTCTCTCTCTGTCTCCCTGTCTCTCTCTCTGTCTCTCTGTATCTGTCTCTCTCTCTCTGTCTCTGTCTCTCTCTGTGTCTCTGTCTCTCTCTCTCTCTCTCTCTCTGTCTCTTGTCTGTGTTTCTCTTTCTCTCTGTCTCTTGTCTGTGTCTCTCTTTCTCTCTGTCTCTCTGTCTCTCTCTCTGTCTCTCTTTCTCTCTGTATCTGTCTGTCTCTCTCTCTGTGTCTCTCTCTCTCTCTGTGTCTCTGTCTCTGTCTCTGTCTCTCTCTCTGTCTCTGTCTCTCTCTCTCTGTCTCTCTCTCTGTCTCTCTCTGTCTCTCTCTCTCTCTGTCTCTCTCTGTCTCTCTGTCTCTCTGTCTCTCTGTCTCTGTCTCTCTCTGTCTCTCTCTGTCTCTCTCTGTCTCTCTCTCTCTCTCTCTCTCTCTCTCTCTCTCTCTCTCTCTCTCTCTCTCTCTCTCTCTCTCTCTCTCTCTCTCTCTCTCTCTCTCTCTCTCTCTCTCTCAGAAAGGGCCTCCTTTGGCAAATCTGAGCCCCTCTCTCCAGAGAATGCACAGCTTCAGTAATTCCAGACTGCAGAGCTTTACACGTGCCAATTTCCCCATCAGAAGCTGAGGGAAGCAAGCTGTTGGAAAGACGGAAATGGGGTAATGGGGAGAGAGGAGCAGGGCTGCTCACCTCAAAGGCAAGAAAGCGGAGGTCAAGGGCAGCCCTGAGCCTGGTCACAGAGATCGACCCCAGCACTTCCCCTCCGGAGTCCGGCCCAGGGGGACAAGGACTTTGCTCGCTCCAATGAGGTTCCCTCTGCTTCTGGTCACCTCATTACTGCTCTTGAACCTTAGCCTTTTTCTCTCTGTCCAATCAAGATTATCATTCTCTCACCAAGAGGTAAGAGACTCACATCCCGACTCCCAGACCAAAAAAAAAAAAAAAAAAAAAAAGTCATTTAATCATTCCATATGCAGCAAATATTGAGTATCCCTTGCGGGCTGGGGGCTGCGGCAGAGGTATACAAGGAAGCCATTGTCCTCCCCACCGGCGGCCCAGTCTTATGTGAAAGAAAAGGCCCATGGGACGAGCGTGCCTCAATTTCGCCTGGAGCCGAGGAGCGCCCGACAGGCAGCTGGCCTTGTCGGGTGGCGCTCGCCCCACACCTGCTGCAAAGGGCTAGTTGCCAAGCAGCCCGTGGACCACGTTACCAGCCTGCCCCCGCCTTGTCGCAGCGCCAAGAATTTCTCGGGGACCAGCATTCTTTACAGCCCTTCCGACGGGCCTAGAGGGCCGGGCGCTCCCCGTCCTGCTATTCCCTGTTCCATGGGAGCCCCACCATTCCCCCTGATTGGCTGGCGGCCGACTCGTTAGAGCAGGACCCGCTCTTCAGCATCACCGCCTAGCCCACTCCACCCCGGGAGGTTTTATGTAAATGTCCCTACCAGTGTGTGTGTGGGGGGGTCCGGCCGGTGGGGGGAAGGGGGAGGGAGTTTGCTCCCCATCCCCGGGAAGCCGTCAGCCTCGTTCCGCGGCCAAATTACCGCAGCGGAGAACAATGCTGCGCATTCCTGAGCGGGTCGGCGGGACCCCGGGCTCTCGGGCCTCGTGCAGAGAGGTGCCAGACACAGAGAGCTCCGAAAGCGAGCCTGCGGGCCGCCCCCCGGCGGCTTCGCCTCACACGGGCCGCCGCTCTCACCTGGTTATGGATGGCTCCCGCCGCGGCCTCTGCCCCCGGCCTCCGCAGGGGAAACGCCCGCTGCTGCACAGAGGGCCGGCCGCTCCCGAAGGATCTCCGCGCGCGGCGGGGGCAGGGGGAGGGAAAGGTGCGGCCCCCCCACCGTTCCCACCTGCACACACTCCCATGTGGCCATATAGACACACACACACTCACACCTCCGGGTGGCCACGTGCACATGCACGCAAACAGAAGCACCCAAGGTATCACCGCCTCCGCCCGCCGCAGTAATCTTGGATGGAGATAAGATACAGAAAAGGAAAAAGGCCATTCAACTTCAACCGGCCCCTACCAAAGCAGCCATACCAACCCCAGAGCCCGCCCGGCCAAGAGATGACTTAGATCTTTAAAATGTTACATTATCAAGATGCAGGCAGTTATTTTTAGAGTGACTAGTGCATTCCAGCTGGGGTTTGTGTGTTTTGGGGAGGAGATAGGGAAGGGAGGGGGTGGAGGAGAGGTGGGTGGTGGAGGAGGAAGGAGGGAAGGAAATGGGAAGGTGGGGGGAGTGGGGAGCCGAGGAGAATTACCACCCAAGCGGAGCAGCAGAGGCCCAACTGCATCTCATCGTTGGCGCGTGCTGGGAGACAAGTGCGACGCGTGCCCCGGGACGGGGACTGCAGGGCTGGACATGTTGTAAATAAACAGTGGGGCGAGTGGAAGGGCGGGTCATCTTTTATAGCTGCCTCTACAAAGCTTGGGCCTCTGCAGTCACCCTAAAGCTGGTGGCAGAGATTTAGTGGGTCTGTCGTTTTCCAAAGGCCGTGGGCCTCAAAATGCTTTTAGGGCCAAAGAGGTCTTGGACCGAAGAGCTCAGGCAGAGACCCTGAAGGAGGATGGACAGTGGGCTCTCCCCCCTCCCCCCACTGTTGAATTAGACTGTGAAAAATGAAAATCCAAAACTCTTCTCTTCCAAAGGCTGGAAGATGTCAGGAACAAATATCATGCTAGCTCCCAGCCCCAATATCCAAAATTCAGGAGGAGAAAATAATTCTAAGCTCACGTCCCTATTTCCCCTTCTGGGGTTCAATTACCTGTGTGAACATATCTCTAGAGAATCAGAGAATTCATTCCCGGCTTTGGCTCTCTGGTCCAACCTCTCTCCCCTGTCCTGATTTAAGTCCCGAGTCAGCCACCGGCTTCCTGCACTCCCACCCAGCCCCACCTTTTGGCTGAATCCACAGACTGTATCTCCTGACCACCATCCCTTCAATTCCCCCTCAGCGGCCTTGGTGAGACTTTCCCTAATCTTTTCAAAACCTTCAGTACTGTGAATTCACAAAGACTTCTAAGACCAGACCAAAGAGAAGGAAATCCATGGACACAAGCCTTTACAAAACCTGCAAAACAGTAGTTGGTACTAATGAGCAAGGAGATCTTTCCACCATAGCCAAATACAGTAATACTGAACCTGGTGACTGGACTTTTATTCTCACTTCCACTCATAATGTCGCCGTCAGAATAGGCTCCATGGACACAAAAGAACCTCAATTTATGCTGGCAAAAGAAAGGCGATAATGTCCACAACTGAGACACCAGCAGACCCACACCCAAGATGAGATAGGTCTAAGAAAAGATTCAGAATGTGTAATCCTGCATTGGTAGAAGAGAAGGATCAAAGATTAGAGTCTCACAATCAAGGATTACAGGTCCTGGAGTCTCAGCCCCTTTGAAATTGGGGTTAAATCCAAGTTAGTGTGGAAAGCACAGGGCCAGTTCTCCACATGAGACTATCTAAATACTATCTATATCAAAAAGTGAATTTGGGTTTCTTCTAACTGAATATCTCCCTCAAACTACTGCCATTATTCTTTCCCAAAACATCATTGTTCTAGCTCTCCATAGATACCATGTTCTGCTAGTGGAGAAGATGTAGTCCATTGGCATGGACTAGGGTTAAGGAAATTCTCTATGCCAGAGAATTAAAAGCCTCAATATATATTAGAGGCTTTTAAACACGTCCAAGGTTTTCTTAAGGCTTTTAGGCTCTGGGATAGGAAATAGTAATGGGAACGAGTATGCTCAGAAACAGTTTTGTCACTGGCTAAGCAAAATCTATCTAATACTATTATGGTGCAGTGGTGGGCTCTTTGGTCTGCAATAAGGTAAAAAGAGACTATTGAATGCAAGTCTCTTCATTCACTTGCTCGGTGTTATCTCTTATTTAAGGCTGCCAATTATAGATCAAAAGAAAAATAGTAAGAGAAAAACGGCTCCTGGAAATGCTGCATGGTGAAGTCTTTCCCAGGCTCAGCCCTGTAACACATTCAACTAAAAGGGAAAATGAGTACTTTCATTTACCTTCCCAATCTTACCCTTACCACACTCCCAAATGTGGATGAACTAGAAGCTCGTTAATCAAAGCCTGAGGACGCTTCTTTTGGGCTTTGGATCCCCAGCCTTGGCTAGGAGGCAAACACCTTATACAAAAAGTCTACCTGTACGAGGGGCTCCCTCCAGCCCCTCCCCCACGAATCCTGGCTTTTGTGGTCCATCCATCTTGGCTTTCTCCCCCATCTCCCCCCAACCTCCCCCAAGCTCCACATGTGGGTTTAGGAGCCATCATCTGAAGAATTCTTTCGCTCACCTCCTGCATAGCAGCACGGCCCCATAAGGCTGCGCACCAGATGGAGGGGATAAAAGCCTGAGGTCATGGCTTCTTGCAAGCCATTTTTTCTTAAACTAACCCTGACTCTCAAAAAAAAAAAAAAAAAAAAAGGCCGAGCTGGGGTGGGGCCGGTGGAACTGATGACTAAAGCGGCAGTGACTTTAGAAGTCTTTTGTAATCAGAAAGGAGATGGTGAACTTGGCTTTCCCCACAAGTTTCCCCACCCTCGCCTCCACCCCCCACCCCAATCTCCCCCTTGTGCTTCTCCAAGGTGTCAGGGTGGAATGCAGAGATTAAGTCCAACCACAGGGTTAAAACCTTCTCCACTGCTGGGACCCACTCAGCAGGCTGCCACACACATGCTGGACTGGAGGCTGAGCCCTGAATTTACTCCTTCATTCTCTGGAAACACAATGAAGCAGGAGAAGAGAGGCTGGAGATGAATGGGGGGCAAAGATTGGGGTGGGGGGGAATTCAAGAGATCCCTGAAGTACCTTCCGAATGTCTACATGAAAGAAACTCCCGCATGACATCAGGCCATCAGTGAAACTAACTGCCCAAAGCCGCCTTCGAGGCACTGTGGGAAGGATAAAGGGATAAAATTCATATTCCCCACTGCAGGTGATGGGGGGTCCCCTCATATGGTAGTTGGGAGGAAAGTGCTGTGTAAACTGTCAAGTACAATATGAATATGAGCTATTATTGTTGGAAGCTCGGTCTGCTGGGGTTAAAAGGCTCACTCAAGAACCCCTCCAAGAAATTAGAGGAATGAGGAAATTTCAGCTTGGAGTATAAGTGACTTGGCTACAGCCATACAACTCTATGGAATTTCTCTATGGCCTGGTTTCTCCAGACTCCAAGGCAAGTGCTCTTTCCACCTCCAGGCAAGAGGATATAATGGAGTAAATGTTAGATTTAGAGACAAAAGCCCTGCCTTCGAATCCTGCTTCATTAGGTTCTCTTACTTCAATTTCCCTATCTCAAAAATGGTAATCACAAGATTTGTACCTGACTGGCTCTCACACTGACTCTGTGGAAGGTTACTGTGAGGTTCAAATGAGATCACGTAGAAAATATAAGAAACTGTGAAGTATTTTTATGTGATTTTTATCTTGATAAGGAGTTCTCAGTATGGAATTCATTCCCTAATGCAGATCACAATCCATCTGTGACTTATTTTAAAAAAGCCCCAGGATGGGAACCTTTCCACATCCCCCTTAATTCTAATGCCTTCTCTCAGCTTATCATTTCCAATCTATCCCATGTATGATTATTTGTACGCAATCTCCCTTATTTGAATGTGAGTTTTTTGAGAACAGGGATGTATATTTGCCTTTTCTTTAAATTATTATTAATTTTATTTTTTTTGGTATCCTCGATATGAAGCACATTGCCTGGCCCATAGTATATGATTACCAACTGGCTGCCTGTTAGTATATAAAAGTGAAACAATCTGCTCAGTGGTCACACAGATATTGCTACTAAGTATCAGAGTTCAAATATACACAGAGCACTTGGTAAACTTTAAAATATTTCATAAATTTTGTTTTGTTTTTTTCATCCCTCTTTTTTTTTTTTTTTTTCCTTTTTTTTGCTGAGGCAATTGGAGTTAAGTGTCACACAGCCAGGAAGTGTTAAGTGTCTGAGACCACATTTGAACTCAGTTCCTCCTGATTTCAGGGCTGGTGCTCTATCCACTATATTAACTAACCATCCTTCTTCCCCTCTTTTTAAAGTAATAAATTTCATATTAGATTCCAAAAGAAGGGAAGACATGGATTGGACAAGAGGAGGGGGGGAGCACCTTTGATAGTGGAAGATGGAAGACAGGAGAGAAAAACATTCAGTGGATGTCAGACAAAAATAAAGTCAGTGAGATCAGGGGAAGGAAGTGGCTTAGAATCCCAGGTCTTATTCCCATTCCCCAGGAAAGTATTCCCAAATAGCAGAATCGGGTACTGAGCCATTTATTACAGATCATCTCTTGGAAATGATAAGGAAGGCTCTCTCGTGATGGATCTAGGGAACAGCAGCGATTTAGCATTTCGGAGACTGGGGTAATAGATGTCCGTCCTAATATGGTAGTGTGTTAGTATAAATCCTGAAAGGAATCGGGCTGCTTTCAAAAGGATCACAATGGGCCTCAAAGGAAAGTCAACATAACATCTGACCCACTCCACTTCAATATATTTACTTTAATAATTTTCTTGTACACACATATACTTGTTACATGTTTGGTTTTTTATAAGCAGTGGAGAAGAAGTGATTTTAATTAAAACAGCAAATCTGATCTTATAAGTTACTGATCCTATTTTTCAGGATTTTGGTTATTTGTAGCTAACCAATTCATTACTTCTGGAGCTGCTTAGGCAGCTGCTAATGAAGTTAGCTAGGATCTATGTCAACGCTGTTGGCATGTACTAAGAAAGGTGAAGTAAGTCCCAATTCCTCTCTTGCTCAGAAGATTCCCAGCCCCTGATCCAGGACAGCTCCTGAGAAGGGCTCAGGAACACCGAGTGCCATTATGCAAACTCAGCCAGGGAATGTCAGGAAGAATAGCGACAAAACAGAGAAGCCAAATCTGCTGGGTCGCAAAGGGACCAGGATACACAATACCTACACTTCCCAGGCAGCTATTGCACCCACGGGGAGAAAGACTGGTGCAAGAGGAAACCCTGAAAATTAGAACTCAAAGAGAAGCCTAAAACGAGGAGCAATAAGGCACAGAGCCTAGATGTGGAGAAACAAAGCCAGACTGTGCCCTCTGCTGATTCTAGGAAGGTCTAGAGTAGAACACAGAATCAGCATCGGAAAGGTCAGGTCAGCCCCTCCTTGTACAGATAACATAACAAGTGACTTGTTCAGAATGATACTGTGAGAATCTGGAGTCTTCCTGACTCCCAGTCCAGTGTGATATTCGCTATACCAAGCCGCCTCTTCTGGTGGGTGGAAGAAAGCTAGCTCTTTGGGGAAGAGCAGAATTAGCCAGACACTGAAGTATTTGGGGTTTTCTCTATGAGTTAGAAGTTTTGTTTTGTTTTTTGTTTTTTTTCTTAGAGATACTAACAACATCCTTGGGTTGGAAGGGATGGTCTAATACTAGTGTTGTATCAGTAAATACTTTAAGTCACCTAAAGGAAACCACAAGGATGAATTATGTGCTATGGATGTAGGGGATTTTATCTAGTAAGTATTTAAGAGACTGAGGCCTGTGGAAAGTTAAGAGTGGGGAACGGAAAGGGAACGAGCATTTACATAGCACCTACCAACGGCCAAGGACTGTGCTTTGGTACTTTACAAATAGCATCTCACTTGAGCCTCACAACAACCCTGGGAGGTAAGTGCTGATTATTATTATTTCCATTTTACAATTGAGGAAAATGAGGCAAAAAAAAAAGGTTAAGGGGCTTGTTTAGCATCAGTTAGTGTCTGAAGCTGTATCTGAATTCACATCTTCCTGATTCCAGGCCCAGTGTTCTCTCCACTACTCCCTAAATGCTAAACGAAAAAGTCTGTTAAAAAGTCAGATGGTCACTAGATCAGTCCAAAGAGGTTACCAGAAGAAAAGAGTCATCAATAACTAGCTACAGGACCATTTGGCGGGAATAGCATAGAAGACTGAACTAGGTCCCTTTCAACTTGTGTTCAGGGCTGGGGATAGGAGGAAAATTCGTACTTCTGCTCCCAAACCCCCTAGTCTCTTTTATTCCCTGAAATAACAGAGATTTCTTGAGCTGTTTTCATACTTCATAACAGAACACAGTAACTGGGACCACCTAAAGTGTTCTGAAGTCCTCGACTGACCTAATAAGAACCACCATGCTCTTCCATAGTCTATCCCTGGCTGCCACTTCCCTCGAGTGTATGGATCTATCAGGAGTGGTGAAGAGTCATTGTCTTTCTTTCTTTTTACCTATTTCAGTCATAGAACATGGTGGGGGAGGAAACCCAGCCACTTAACAATGACAGATTCTCATGACCAAACCATTTGCCAGGATCATCTTAGCCTTTTTTTCTTTAGGCAATTTAATAAGAGGTGATTTCTGAAGCCCCCACAAAAATCAAGCAGAAGGTTTTATGCTGAGCCACGACAGAATTGAGAATATTGAATTCATTAAGAAGCATGTTTCAGGTTGCACTGTAATTTCCCTGTGTAATATAAGCCCATGGAATCTGACATAAGCTGATTGCTCATGCTGGTTATTTTATTTGCATTTCTGAATGGAAGGGATTTCAATACTCATAAAATATCTACCTGACTTATTATTCTTTGCTATTCCTCCCAGAGCAGCTGTTCTAAAATAGACACACAGACAGGAGTCTCAACTTGTACAACTGGTTAAGTGACCAAAAAAAAAAAAAAAAAAAAGGTTATTGCTGAAAAGCAATTAAAAAATTCAATATGAAGCCTGAGGCCAAACAAAGGCTATGGTTACTCCCAATTCCATTAGAAAGATAAAAGCCCAGGAAAAAGACCAAGTCTGAGTAAGGAATCTCATTCTCTTTCCTGGGTAGTATCCTCAGGAATGCAGAGGTGGGGGGAAAAGGGGGCAGGGGTGTCTGGAAGACCCTCCCAATTACAGGCAAAACTGCCTTTGTCCCCCCTCGAGTTTCCCACAACACCAAACTGTCTGAATATCTATGTTATCATTTTTATATGTCCACTTATTTTGGCACAAATTTTTTCCCAAATAAGATCTTTTAGGCTGAGTATCAGATTATGGAATTAGAAAGTTAATGCTGAAAGGGATCTTTGAGGTTCCTTTTCTAGCCTTTTTCCATTGCAGATGAGGATACTGAGGGCCAGAAGTGAAGCAACCTGCCCAAAGTAGGCCAGGAGCCTGGGGTCCTCTGTCTCCAGACCGAGAGCTATGTATGCTGTCTTAGAGAGACTCGAGTCTATTGAGATGGTCCAGAAAATGTGACTTTGACAAAATCAGTATCAGAGAAGACTCCAAACCAGGTCTTTGGACTCAACTCCCCAGCCCTTCCCCTTCTGTTCCACTGCCTCCTCAAATGAGCAACCTCTCCCTTAAATTTTTCACAACACCTTAGTTTAATCTTCTTTTACATCACTTTTAGTTATATCACATTATCTTACAATCAGCATGGCTCAATTTATAGGATTACTATTTTCATGCAACCATAGGACTCTCTAGTAGACTGACAAGTTCTCTAAGGTCAGATTCTCTTAATCTTTGTCTCTCCAGTGACTAACATATTATTTTACATTTAGAAGACATTTAATAAGTGCTTTCTATGTACTTCTAGATTGTTAAAAGAAGGCTATTTCACAATCAATATTAAGTATAATAAAAAAAATTATAAACTAGGTAGTTGACCTACCACTTTCACAGTTTACTCAAATTGTTCCATTTATTTTCTAAGGGGACTTTACTTGTCATTGTTAACTTTTAAACTGACTGCAAACATGAAACCATTTCAATCAATCAATAAGTATTTATTACATGCTTACTATGTGCCAGAGACTAAACTAAGTAATGGGGATACAAAGAAAAGTAAGAAATAAAATAAATTTTTTTTAAAAAGTCTATCTTCAAAGAGCTTGTGTTCCAATGGGAAAGACAATCTAAACATAAATACAAATACACACACATATATACCCAGGAGAAGAGAGGAGATGAGAAAAGAGAGAGCATGAACAAGGGCATTCCAAGCACTGTAAATTGCTAGTAAAGGGATAGGGTTGGGAGAAGTATATAAGCAGCAGTTGTAAGCCAGGAAGTCTGGAATACAGAGACTAGATAAATAGGAAATGTCAGGTTATAAAGAACTTTAAATAATAAAGGTATTTATATTAGATCCTAGGGATTTAATAGATAGCCACTGGAGTTTATTTCACTTAGAATGATTTTTTTATGCTTTCAACTATCAATCATCAAGTATCTATTAATAATAATAATAATAATAATTTATATATCACCTTAAAGATTGCAAAACACTTCATTATGTCAATTTATTTGATGCTCACAATAACCCTATATGGAAGGCTGTCATCATATTCATTTACAGATGAAGACAATGAGGCTGAAAAGGAACTTGATCGGGACATAATCTATAGCATTCACACTTAGGTCTCTACCTCTAGGTTCAACATTCCATCCACTGTACCATCTTGGCACTGAGCAAGAAGTACAAAAAATAAGACAAGCCCTAAAACATAGTTTCCTTTCTAATGAGGTAAACAACAAGAACATATAAAATATAGAGCTCTTTGACCCAAAAATTCAATTTCTAGGCTTAACCTCCAAAGGGGACCACTGATTTTAAAAAATGTGCCCATATAGCAGCACTTTTTGTGATAGCTAAGAATTAGAAAAAAGTAGACCCTGATGTTTTGAAAGACTGAAGGCAAATTCTCCAATTGATAAATGGTCAAACAATGTGAACAGGAAATTTTCAGATGAAGAAATTAAAATCTTTTCTAGTCATAAAAAATGCCCTAAATCACTATTGATCAGAGAAATGAAAATTAAGACAACTCTGAGGTACCACTACATATTTCTCAGAGTGGCTAAAATGACAAGAAAAGATAATGATGAATTTTGGAGGGGATATGGAAAACTGAGACACTAATGCATTGCTGGTGGAATTGTGAACAGATCCAACCATTCTGGAAAGCAATCTGGAACTGTGTCCAAAGGGCACAATTTTTGACCCAGTAGTGTTTCTATTGGATCTGTGTTAAGGATCATGCCTAAGTGCACTGCAATTCTCCAAGAGCCTCTACAGCTGTGAACATCTAAAGGCATTGCTAAGCAGTCTTTACTGACACAGGTGTTACTTGTGGACTGGAAAATAAATTGGAGGCAAAAGGAAGAGGAGAGAGGTCAGACAATGCAACGGCCTCTCGATCAGAGAGGTCAGAGAACAGCAACTGCCTCTTAGTTTCCTGAATCACCATCATTCTCTCACAAGAAGAGAAGAAAAGGTCCCTCTTACCTCTTTACTTTACCTGGTAGTTACATATTATGTTCCCAATAGATTTGTATCCCAAAGAGATCATAAAAAAGGGAAAAGGACTCACATTGCAAAAATGTTTGTAGAAGCCCTTTTTGTAGTGACAAGGAACGGGAGACTTGATTAGATGCCCATCAGTTGGAGAATGGCTGAATAAATTGTGGTATACAAATGTTATGGAATATTATTGTTCTGTAAGAAATGACCAGCAGGAGGAATACAGAGAGGCTTGAAGAGACTTACATCAACTGATGCTGAGTGAAATGAGCAGGACCAGGAGATCATTGTATACTTCAACAACAATACTATACGATGATCAATTCTGATGGATGCAGCCCTCTTCAACAATGAGATGATTCAGGCCAGTTCCAATAAGCTTGTGATGGAGAAAGCCATCTGCACCCAGAGAGAGGACTGTGGGAACTGTGTGTGGATTGTTGTTTGCTTGCATTTTGTTTTCTTTCTCATTTTTCCCTTTTTGATCTGATTTTTCTTGTTTAGCACAATAATTGTGGAAATATGTATAGAAGATTTGTACATGTTTAACATATATTGGATTCGTTGCTGTATGGGGGAGAAAGTGGGAGAAGATAGGGAGAAAAAAATTGGAACACAAGGTTTTGCAAGAGTGAATGTTGAAAACTATCAGTGCATATTTTGAAAATAAAAAGCTACAAAAAAGACTAAGGCAAAAGGAAAAGGGGACGGCAGAAGATGATAGTATCATGGAAACAACAATCATGAATTTGGACAGACTTTGAGAAATAATAGGAGATAGAAAGGTCTGGTGTGCTGTGGTCTCTGGAGTGATGAAGAGTTGGACATGACTAAATAATAACAGATGCCCATCAACTGGGGAATGACTAAACAACTTGTGGTTTATGAATGTAATGGAATGTTACTGTGCTCTAAGAAACAATGAATGTGATAAATATGGATACATCTATATAAATCAATGCTGAGTGAAGTAAGCAAAGCCAAGCTGAAAGCATACACAATAACTAAAACAATATAAATGGAAAGAACGACACATACACACACACACACACATCAAAAGTCAGCAAAATTATAAAAAATAAGTAATAACAAAGAGGTATGGGAAGACCCTCCTACTTCACCCCTTTGAAGAGGCGGGAGCTCCACAAGTGTTATATATTGCATATATTTTTAGACTCTTTCAAAATATTTATCAATTAAGCTCATTTTTTTTCATTGTCTTCAAAACAAACAAACACTATTTGTCCTTTGAGATACCTCTTTGTAAGAGGGACAGGAGAGACACTGGGGAAATAATGGTGATATAAAAACATACATGGTTAATAAGTATTTGGATAAGCACCAGGAAAGACTTCAGGCAGAATGAAGTGTTCAAACAGCGTCTTAAAGGAAGAGAATTCCATAAATTGCAAATTATAAGGAAGAAGAGCTTATGATGTATGGGCACCAATGCAAAAGCACGTCAGGAGGAATTTTGAAGGTGGGGACAGTCAGAGTTCCTGGCATGTTGTTGTTCCCCAGTCTTTCTCAGTTGTGTCCCTCTCTTCATGATCCCATTTGGGGTTTTCTTCGCAGAGATAATGCAATGGTTTGCCATTTCCTTCTCCAGCTCATTTTATAGATGAGGAAACTGAGGCAGACAGGGTTAAGTGACTTGTCCAAAGACACAGATAGTAAGTGTCTGATGTCAGATTTAAAGTCAAGTCCTCCTGACCCGGCCCAGCATTCTATACATTGGGCCAGACTAGCCTGTAAAAGGTGGCACAAAAGCAGAGTCTTCAAGGAAAGTATAGATCCCAAAAGGCACGGGCCCCAGAGAGTAAGGGCACTGTGTGTGTGTCCAACAGTGTGGGGCCATATGACTGGATCACAGAATCTGAGAAAGCAAGGACAGTCGAAGTAGACTGGAGAGGTAGAAAGGGGCTGCATTATAAAAAGCTTTAAATGCCAAACAGATGGGCTTATCTTTGATCCTAGAGATAATAGGGAGCAACTGGAATTTAATGAGGAAGGAAAGAAGGCTGCTGTACTTTATGAAAATCACTTTTCAGGCCATGCAGGGAAGTGACAGGAGTACAAAATGGCTTGAGCCAGGGAGACTATATAGGAGACTAATAAATAGTCCAGGCCTGAAGTGATAAATATCTGAAATAGGGTCCTGGCTGTGGGATGCAGAAGGAAAATGTATGTGAGAGATAACATGGGAGTAGGAAGAAAGGAAGAAAGAATTTATGAAGCACCTATTATATGCCAGGCACTGTTAAGTGCTATACAAATATTCTCATTTGATCCTCCAGACAACCTTATTATTCCTATTTTGTTGTCATTTAATAGTACCTGGCTCAGGATCCTTTTTTTTTTTCTCTTTTTTTTTCCCCTTTGGGCAATGAAGTGATTTGCCATTTCCTTCTCCAGATCATTTTAAATATGAGGAAACTGAGACAAGCAGAATTAAGTGACTTGCCCAGGCTCACAGTTAGTGTTTGGGTCTGGATTTAAACTCATTTTCCTGACTCCAGATCTTGTGCTCTACCCACTGCATCACCTAGCTGCCCCTCTCCCCAGATTTGTTGTTCAGTTATTTTTCAGTGTTATCTGACTGTTCAAGACCCTGTTTGGGATTTTCTTGGGGTGATATGCCATTTCCTTCTCCACCTCATTTTACAGATGAGGAAACTAAAATAAACAGGATTAAGTTACTTGCCCAGGACTATGCCCAGCTAATAAGGATCTGAAGTTAGATCTGAACTCTGGGTCCTGCACTTTATCTGTTGTGCTATGGGTTTAGTTTTTATTTCTATGAAGAAAACTCTCAGATCTCTATATCCAAACCTAATTTCCCCCGTACCCCACCCCAGTGAGCTCTATTTCTACTTCTACTTTATCAACTTCCTAGTCAATGTTTAGAATTGGATGTGGGCATCTCAGACTCATCAAAATCAGATCTCATTCTCTTTTCCCCCAAATCTACCTCGCTTCTAAATTAGGCTCTTTCTAAACACTCAAGTTTGAAGCTTCAGTCATTCTCAATTACTTCCTCACCTTTCTCCACCCTATACATCCAACAAGTTGCCAAGTCTTGTTTCTCTGCTTCCACATCTCTTGCATATATACACCCCACCTCAGCTGAAGCTATTCTCATTTCTTTTCTGCATTACTGCAGTAACCTCCTTATTGGTTTCCCTGCCTCAATTTTCTCCCCTGTCCAACCTACTCTGAACATTTCTGCTCATGTGACACTCCTAAAGGTCTGACCATCTCTGACCCTGTTCAATAAACTCCAGTGATTCCTTGTTCCCTACAGGATCCAAGCCCTGTTCCATCCAACCTTTTTAGTCTTATTAGCTAGCTCATCCTATCTTCTTTAGTCTTGCTGCTTCTTCACATACAACAATCTCTCCTCCATGACTTTGCACTGTCTATCCTTGGCCCTACCCTCCATGCTTAGAATGCACTCCCTTCCTCACCTCTGCAAACTTCTTACAATTTCTAGTTTCCCTCAAAGCTCAGTTAAGAACCATCTTCTATATCAGTGAAATCAAAGTTACATAGAAATAGATCTCTGATGGTTATATATTGATTTAGAATACTACATATTAGCATCATTTATATTATACTGAATTTTGATTTATTTTATCAATCATTTCCTAATTATTTTTAAATCTGGTTCACTGTCCTGAGTTCAATACCTGTTTTACACAAAAGCTTTCCTGTTGTCTCAGGTGCTTTCTTTCTCCAATTATTTTATATTTATTTGCATATTATCATGTCTATGCTGCCTCCCCTTTCTTATTAAAAATGTTATTTATATATAGAAACTTAGGCTTTTACTTTGTCATTATGTCCTTAATTGCTAGCACAGTGCTTGGCACATAGTAAATGCTCAATAAAATGTTTGTTGTTTGATTTTTCTTTTTTTAATTTTTAATTTTTTAATTATAGCTTTCTATTTATAGGATATATGCATGGATAGTTTTTCAGCATTGACAATTGCAAAACATTTTGTTCTAATTTTTCCCCTCCTTCCCCCTCACTCCCTCTCTCAGATGGCAGATTGACCAATACATGTAAAATATGTTAAAATATATGTTAAATACAATATATGTATACACAACCATATAGTTGTTATTTTGTTGCACAAGAAGAATCAGACTTTGATATAATGTACCCGTGAAGGAAATAAAAAATGCAGGTGGTGTCAGATTGGCTAAGATGACAGGAACAAATAATGACAAATGTTGGAGGGGATGTGGGGAAACTGGGACACTAATACATTGCTGGTGGAGTTGCGAAAGAATCCAGCCATTCTGGAGAGCAATCTGGAATTATGCCCAAAAAGTTATCAAACTGTGCATACCCTTTGACCCAGCATTGCTGCTATTAGGCTTATATCCCAAAGAAATACTAAAGAGCGGAAAGAGACATATATGTGCCAAAATGTTTGTGGCAGCTCTTTTTGTTGTAGCTAGAAACTGGAGGATGAATGGATGTCCATCAGTTGGAGAATGGTTGGGTAAATTGTGGTATATGAAGGTTATGGAATATTATTGCTCTGTAAGAAATGACCAGCAGGAGGAATATAGAGAGGCCTGGAGAGACTTAAATCAACTGATGCTGAGTGAAATGAGCAGAACCAGAAGATCACTGTACACTTCAACAACAATACTGTATGAGGATGTATTCTGATGGAAGTGGAAATCTTCAACATAAAGAAGATCCAACTCACTTCCAGTTGATCAATGATGGACAGAGGTAGCTGCACCCAGAGAAGAAACACTGGGAGGGGAATGAAAATTGTTAGCACTAATATCTGTCTGCCCAGGTTGCATGTACCTTCGGATTCTAATGTTTATTGTGCAACAAGAAAATGATATTCACACACATGTATTGTACCTAGACTATATTGTAACACATGTAAAATGTATGGTATTGCCTGTCGTCGGGGGGAGGGAATAGAGGGAGGGGGGGTAAATTGGAAAAATGAATACAAGGGATAATATTATAAAAAAAAATATATATATATATATAATAAAAAAAAAATGCAGGTGGACAAAAATAGAGGGACTAGAAATACTATGTAGCGGTTCACACTCATTTCCCAGAGTTCTTTCACTGGGTGTAGCTGTTTCTATTCATTATTAAACAATTGGAACTGACTTGGATCCTCTCTTTGTTGAAGAGGGCCATGTCCATCAGAATTGATCGTCATATAGTATTGTTGAAGTGTATAATGATATCCTGGTCCTGCACATTTCACTCAGCAATTGATTAATTTTTCAGAAAAACTTTTGGCATTATTGACGTAACTTCCTGTGATCCCAATTTTATATCTTCTTCTTCTAAGACCTTGCTCAAGCTATCCCACAAATATAGGTAACTTCTCTCCTTTTGCTTTTCTTCCTGAAAATTCTCCTCTTTTAAATCATGGCTTGAAATTTACTTCTTTTATCTCCAAGATTCTCAAGTCCAATATAATATTCTATTTGCTCTGTTTCTGTAAAACTGTATTTGATTATAGATTTGCTATATTACTGCTACTGGACTTCAAACTCCTTTATGGCAGGAAGCATTCCTATTCTTTCATATGGATCTAAAGTACATGATGTTAGGCTTGTACCTAGTAGACCAGCCAGGACTTGGTCCAAATATGGTTTTTAAGTACTCCTAGGGAATAGAACTGAAAAATAATTTGGTGTTCCAGTGACCTAGAAAATAATCCTTTTCCCCCCAGGGATACTAAAGCAGGCAGAAGTTACTGCGCCAAATTCAGTTGGGCAAAGAGGGTAAGGGAAAGAGATGCTTCAGTAGGTTAAGCAACACATCTTAACACATGTTCTTATGGCATAGTGTTCCTCAGGGCAAGGAATAAAAGAAATAGCTCTGACATTAGCAAGTAAGTTTGAAAATCCCTTGTGGCTGTCTCTCACACACATGCTCCAGTCACAATATACAACAGCAAGTGTGAACCAGACCATAACTCTCGACTTCTCAGGCTGTATCCCATAAATGTAGTATTATTTCAATTTGAAGGAAGCTAAGGTGACCCTTATTTCCTACAATATTTATATTTAACCATAAGGAATACAAACATATTAAATGGAAATATGGCAACAAATATAAAAATTATTGTGCGAGGTAAGTCTGACATATAATATTTTTAATTGTATATGGAGACTCTTACTTTACTACATATTTTCAATCTCTACAGGGGATAGGAAACTTTATCATGTATTACCTATTTAAAGATAAAGTTCACCCAAGTGGTAGTAAACATGAAAACCTTTCATGATGACTGGATGAACAGGGGAAAACATTCATCCTGAGTCCTGTTCTTTCACCAGAATCTCAGTAGTATAATTCTTGAAAAGGAGAGGTCTTAGAGAATGCTGACTGACTTCTTGGATCATTGTCTTAGTGTGTGATATCACTCAAAGGAAATTGGGGTATAGAAAGAAACATTTGAAAATAGCTTAACTCCTGTTAAGATAGATGTAATGAATCTAAACCAAAAAAAAAAGTATATGGGGAATCAGAACTCATCTGGTCTGACAGCACCATTTTATAGACAGGAAATGAGGAGATGAGATGCCTAAGATCACACCACTCGAAGTGACAGAACAGCCAGGTCCCAGGTCCCCTGCCTCCAAACCTGTCCTACAAGTCATTTCATGCAAGGAAGGAATGTTCTAGGACTACAATGCTATTCTACTTTAAACGGCACATGGCTTATGAATTTACCAACAGCTCTTTAAAAATGAATGAAGATCAAGACATTCATGTGACAGCTTAAATGTTTAAGAGACATCTTTCCCTTCCTGCCCCCTTGAAATACTTTTTTCACAAGCCCACCCTTCTGGTCACAGACCTAAAAGAACCACAGGAGAGTATCTCTTCAGGTATTCAAGCCCACAAATTGAAGGTTTTACATGGTGGACTTTGTGTTTTGGTTTTTTTTTTTTCCTTCAGGGCATTACAATAGCTACAGTATATGGCTGCCAAATTAATAAGAAAAACCTTCAAAGTGAGGGTTCAGTTGAATAAGAATCCCTGGGCTCCCGACAAGTGAAAAAAGAACCCAAAGGGGTCAGCATCAAATAAATAAAAAATCTTGCCAATTTTTATCTGAGTGCAAGATTTTGACTTGGAGGCCCCCTAGCAACCAAGGCCAAATTACATGTAAGATTAGCAAAGCCTCTGTATCCATGTTCCAGTAGAACATTTTTCTATTTCATTGTATCTAGAAGAGAAAAAAAAAAATTAGTGATGGATTTGTCAGCCAAGAACTAACCCTCAAGTCTGAAAGGTTTCTAACACCTATGGACTAAAAGTTAATTGTGAAGGGCCTGCCTAGAAACAAAAACTTAAGCCCAAGGTCTTTACAGGGGAATCGGTATCCTTGGTTATCTGAGCAGAGGACAAGGGCTGGCACATTCCCAATGAGAAGTAACTGAAAAGTGTGAGAGAGTACCCCCTAGTTTCCTGACATACTGTGTTCTCTGGAGGGATAGTTTCTTTCCTTAAGCATCACCCAAATGCTATGCTGAGAAAGCTTAGTTAAACCACACCTGTTCTATGCTTTGAACTGTATCAAAAGTTTTAAAATCCCAATCTATCCTCAATAATCCAGTCTGTGGATAAGAGCATGGCCCACCTACTTGAGCAATGTGACTTAAATTCTCTACCTGAGGGGACCACCTGAAGCGGGAGGATGTTTGCCTGAAGTAGCAGCCAGCCAGCCAGACAGCTGGGAATGGGGTGATTTTAATGTTAAGAGAAATCAAGAAGGGGCAGTTTCACTTTCAGCTCCAAACAGTTCTGGTCTGGCTTAAGTCAGAACAAATATCGTTACCATTTAACCTTTCCTTGAAGTTTCTTCTGCTTGAAGGAAGACACCTTGGGTTTCTCAACTGACAGCGCACCAACCTCTGTAATTATTCTTGACCTCTAAAAATCCCACTTTTGCAGCTAAGAATCATGAACTCCGATATTTAAGTCATCAGCGAAATTACAAAACACCCCTGTCAAAGTTCTTCCCTTTTCATCAGGAAAAGGAGCATGCCCATACTGGAAGGGCAAGATAATTATTACTAAGAACCAGTAGTATTGGCATTTACACTTTAAGTTCTCATGCCAGATTCAGAACCACTTTTGTAAGCCTTGAAATTCCACAGGCAGGCCTTTGTGACTGATTCATTAAACAAGAAGTGAATGGATAGAGAGCCCTGAAGATTAGTTATCAGAAAGCACACCTAAAATTTTACCAGAAGCAGATTTATTTTGCTTCAGTGCAATCTATCTTAAGTTTCCTCACAAGCTTTCCTTTTGGTCCCAGAAGTGGCAAAACTTAGGTTGAAACAGAAGATACACATTTTATACCTTAAGAAAAAAAAAAATAAGAAAGAAAAGGAAAACCACTTCAGAAAGTCAATCAGAGCGACAAGAGAAATCCAATTTGAACCGCCAGGAAACCAGTGGGTACATGTTTCTCCGGTCCTGCTTTTTCATTTTAGACCAAGAGTTGCTGAGTCCAATAAACTCCATGGAGTTGCACGAGTGTCTGTAATATAAATGACTGAATGGCATTCTTTCTTACAATTATAAACCGGCAAGGACATGACTGAAATCAGACCTCGTTGCGGTTCTGAGGGCAGAAAAGCCAAGTTATTTTGCTTACTCTGCTGCAGCAGTCCTGCAAATAGACTTCTATTGTGAAGAAATTCCCACAGCAACAAATTTGTTTGCCATTGGAAATTACATTCCTGACATCTGAATGCCTTTTCCATTCTTCTTATCTAATCCAACAAACATTTATTAAGCACCTACTGCAACCAAAGCACTTGGAATACAAGATATTTTTTAAAAGCCAAACAGTCCTTACCTTCAAGAAGGTCACATTCTATATTAAAATATTCAAAGAGATAAGCAAATGTATACATGAAATTTTCAGAGAGAGAGTGCTCTAAACCTCTAATTACTAGGTGGATGAAGAAAGACTTCCTATAGGAAACAGCCTATGAGTTGAACTTTAAAGAAGTTAGGAATTCTAACAGAGAGGAGGGAGTACATTCTGGGGGAGACAGTGTAAGTAAGGCCTGGATACAGAAGGAAGAAAATAAACATTTATGAATCACCCACTATATATCAGACACTATGCTAAGCACTTTACAAATATCTCACTTGATCCTCACACCAGTCCTATCATTTTTCCCATTTTACAATTAAAGAGACTGAGGCAAGCAGAGGTTAGGCCTTATCCAACATTACAGCCACTAAGTACCTGAGGCTGGATAAGTACAGTGCTTTCACACCTTGCCACCTACCTGCCTCCATAGTCTATAGAGATGAAACACCAGATTTGGAGAAAGAAAGGAGGTCAGCTTGGCTGCCACACAATGTGTGAAGGGGAGAAATATGAAATAGGCTAGAAAAATAATTTTGGAGCCAAATTGTGAAGGCCTTTCAATGTCAAACCGAGGAATTTGTGTTTTACTTGATGGCAATAGGGAGTAAGTGAAGGTTCTTAAGCAGGAAAGTAATGTGCTCAAATGAGCTGTAACAGCATGTTAGCAGCTGATTAGAAAATGAAGAGATGGAAAGCTGGGAACCCAATCAGAAAGCTGTCAAAATAGTCCAGGTGAGGAATAATAAGGGACAGAACAAAAGCAGTGACTGTGTGTTTGAAAGAAGGGGATTAATGGAGAATATCCATTCTCTCCTTAACACTTGATTCCAAATTTGCCTTCTCTCCACAACCCCCTGCAAGCTTCCCTAATTAAGCCTTTATTTTTCATCCTTCCAACATTTCAATATTTGGAGGGCCATAGCCTTTTAAAAGTCAGCCGACATGCCATGATCAAGGATATGTCTCATTACAGTTACAAAGATCAGAAGTTCCAATTTTTAGTCTTAATTTTGTAAACAACTCAATTTACAGGTTTAGAAGCTTTAACATAAAACATTCGAGTGTCACTGATAGGCAAGAATGGTAGAAGTGGAAGGTATGGAGATGTATAAAAACTGTTCCTGTCCTCAAGGAACTTCTAATTACAAGTACACAAACAATTATAATACAATGCAGAATGAGTTAGATGCCATAAAAGAGGAATAACTAACATGCTTTGAGAGTACAGAAATCTGATACACTTTTTTGGATTGGGGAAAGACTTACTTAATGGATATGGAGGGGACTTTATGTTGAGCCTTAAAGGATAGGAAGAATTTCAAAACAAATTGGGAGTGAGGACGCTGAAGGTGAGGAAAGACACATTTTAGACAGAAAGGGTAAGAAAAAGCAAAGAAAGAGAAGCTAGACATAAGGGCCAATTCTTCTTAGAAATGAATAGTTCAATTTGTCTGGAATATGAAGGGAAGGTAGCAGGAAACAAGGCTGGAAAGTTAGGTTGGAAAAAGATTATGATGGAAGACTTTGAATTCCAGGCTGCATTTGTGTCATTATTTTATAAACATTAGGAAGCCACTCAAGTGTTATTATAAGCAAAGAAATGATTACATCTATGGTAGAGAAATATTATTCTCGTGACACAAGGGGAAAGAAGTTCTGGAGGAGACAGTCTGCAGTAAGGGAGATTGGTTACACAATATACTCCTGAGTCATCTAGACTTTTACTCAGTACCTATGTGGGAGTCTCCTATACTAAGAAAATGAGAATACTGATCTCCAGCCACAAGCCTACGTGGTCCGGGGTCCCAAACAGATCAGGATCTGGGGTCTTGTGGATTTTTCAGTGAAGCATGAGGTGAGGTCCTCTGCTGAGATAGAGTGTTGTGGACAGCTTGGGAAGAGCAGAAATAAGAATAAAGGATAGGCTTGGAGCAGAGTGGGTGAAAGTCAATTGAGAAGGCAGGTGATGGCGATAATCCAGGGTTATGACCTAGAAAGAGACAACAGAATGGGGGTACAAGGGACTCCAGGATAAGGAGTAGCTTAATGTTGAAACTCAAGACTGGAAATTTTGAAGGGAGGAGAATGGAACCAAAAAAGGAGTGATGGCCTGGAAAGTCAGGGAGTAATGAAGTGATTGCAATTGTCCTAAATAAGGGGGATAACAGTGGGAATGGAAAGGAGGAAATATATGGGAGGTTGATGTATTATTAGAGCTACAAAGGATCTTAGTGCTCTAGGCCCAGCTTCTTAATTAAGACTATAGATGGGGCCTCATAACAATGTGAGGGTTGCAAAATTATGATCTATTACCAGTAAATGTTTGATAAATACCTATTTTATAACTCCATATGATATATATCTATATGTAAAGGGCTAGAACTGAGCAGATGCAAGGTGACCTAGCACTTGAGGCTAATCACCAATTGGACAATTCTCTATTAACATGTTTGGAGGATGAACCTACTTAACTATTCTGTGCTGGCCCGATGGATGGATGTGGACAAAGAGGGGGAAGTGAAATCAGTGGGTGGAGTAGGAGATTGATTCATTCTCTTGGCAGTGGAGAGAGAGAGGAAGGAGGTGTGGAGATTGCTAGATCTAATCCCCTGACTTCGACCCCAAAAGACCAAGAATAAAGACTTTTGCTTATCCTGACTCCAGCTGATTCTAATATATCCAGGGTCTCAACATTTTGGTGCCCAACGTGGGGCTGGGGACGAGGAAGAATCTTTGCCTAGCATCTGCCCCTTTCAGCTATAAGAGGTTGCTAGTTTAGCCCTTAACAAAGTAAGTTCCTTGTTTGTCTATTAAACTACTCACCTAATTTCCTGGTCACCAGAGACTTCAGTGGAAGTAGGGTGCTTAAGACACTCCTCCAAAAATAAAAGAAAGGGGGAGCCACGGGTAACCCTAGAGAATTTCTAAATTTAGTTCTCTATACCATTAATTTTAAAATTTTTGACAAAGAAGCACTGCCTCCGGCAGATGGGTTTTATAACCCATCAGAAGGGCAGTGTTCAGTACAAGCAGCTCCACTGTCTTTAGATAATCACCAGGTGATGTGGAGAGACCCAGAAAGTGGTGAATGGAAGGGACCAGATAGGTAACTGATTGGGGGAGAGAGTTTGCTTGTATCATTACAGATGGAGAAGGAATCAGATGGGTGCCAACGAGCCGTATTCACCTTGTCCATTGGAGAGAGATGGAGACGACCCTTGAAACGAAGGAGAAGACCCAAGAAACATCGGGGTGGTTCCGTTGCTGACTGTGTGCACCACTGAAAGAGCCTGGCAGTTATGGCGTTTGACTCATGGATATCAAAAATTGTTGGGCTTGAAAAGCCTCAGGAATCACTGGATTCTCTGAAACAAAAGACTGTTGCAGGATTTCAAAAACTTTCAGGGATCATTGGATTCCCTGACACATGAAGCAATGGACAATAGACTGGTTTGGGACTAATTTGGTTGCTAAAGAAGGCATATGTGTGACTGATGTTTACATACCCTCCTTCTAGGACTTCTGGAAATCTTTTACAAAACCGTGTTAATTTATATTGTTTGTTCTATCACTACTTGCATGTACAATTCATGTTTGTTACACCACATTGAGCCTGGACTGGTTGTTGAAAGAGTCATCACTAATAGCCTGTACATTATTGCTATGTTCTTATGTAATACCTCCCATGCTGATGGGTTTGTGCACACCTGTCTCTAATAAGACCCTTCAGCCCAGAAACCTGCTAGCAATCCCCACTTCCCTTTGGTGCTTTTCATCTCCCTTCCTGAGAAGTGTGTGTGGGGGGTGATCACCTCCTTTTCAGTGTTTTCACCTCCATTCCTGAGAAGTCAAGGGGGGCATGATCACCTATGTTTTAAAACAAAAGAAAGTGGGAGATGTAAAGGGCTAGAACTGAGGCTAATCACCAATAGGACAATTCTCTATTACCACGTTTGGAGGATGACCCCACTTAACTATTCTGTGATGGCTTGATCTGTGGGTGTGGACAAAGAGGGGGAAGTGAGATCAGTGGGTGGAGTAGGAGGAGGAGATTGATTCATTCTCTTGGAGGTGGAGAGAGAGGAAGGAGGTGTGGAGATTGCTAGATCTAATCCCTTGACTGTGACCCCAAAAGACCAAGAATAAAGACTTTTGCTTACCCTGGCTCCGACTGATTCTAGTATATCCAGGGTTTCAACATCTATAGACCTAATTTCTTCAGAGAAAAGGTATCATGAGTAGAAAAAGTTTAAGAAGCCCTGATCTAGTTCAGGTTGAGAGACTGGGAAAAAAGAAGACTAAAGAACAGGTGCAGAGGGAGGGAGGTTAAGAAGGCGCAGAACCCAGGGCAGGAGACTAGATTAAAATGTTGGGGTGAAGCTGTCCTAGGTGAGTTTAAGGTCTAGGATGGGGCAGTGCTGGTGGGCAGTTTAAGGGGAGGAGAAATGAAAGTCACCGGAAGGAAGAGAGAAACTGAGATAAGCTTTAAAAGAGATTTACCAGTGCAGCTAAGTGGATAATGCAGTTTAATAAAATAAAATTGCTAAGAATTAAAACAAATACTACAATTTTACATATGTTCATAAATCAGTGTCAAACGGGAGGCCCACTCAAGTGGGGGGAGGGATGGGCAAAATTAAATTTTAAGAAATGTAACCTCCAAAATAATAATAAAGAACCAATAATTATGTGCCTCTCAATAAATGCATGGTTTGGAGCTCCAACTTCCCAAAAGAAAGATGAGCCTACCTTCTGTCCCCCAGATTGTGGTGAAGATCTGAGAAAGCACATCAGGAAAAAGGATGCTAATTGAATCCAAATGGCTCTGTATTTGGTATTTCAATGTAAACTATTCTTATGGACTTGATTCTTTTTTAAACATTATAAATCTGATCTTGAAAGAAAACTCTATTCAAAGAGAAGTCTTAAAACCATATTGAATATCCCCCTAAAATCCCATTCTTTATCTCCAGCCACTATCTCATTACTCTTTATACCTATGACTCTCTACTTATTCTCTACTTATGACTCACAGTCTGGGCTGAGTCTGTTTAAAAAAAAAAGTGATGTTTTTTCCTAAAACAAAGAGTTGGTAAGGCTTCCTAATAGGAATTGTGATATAACCAATTAAGACCAACTTTACCAGGCAAAGATATCTAAAATTCCTTTGCAGTCTACCTATCTTAAAGGCCAGTTATAAAAAATAATAAAGCTGGCAGAAGCACAACTAATCTCTCCACTCATTGTTAACAAGGGCACAGCAGCTTGTATCTAAGTCAGCATTTGAATCCAGGACTTATTGGGATTATAGATTTAGATCATGAAAGGATCTCAAAGGCCACTGAATCTATTCCCCAAATTTTACAATTAAGGAAACTGAGGCTAGAGAGGGTAAGTAGTTTTCTCAAGTTACCAAACAGAATAAAAATAGTATTAACAGTTTATGGATGACCAGGAAATAAAAAGATCACAGAGATGTTAAATGTTTGTGGCAGGATTTGAAGCCAGGTCTTCCAGATCCCAAGTCCAATGCTCCACTCCACTCCACTCCACTGCTTCTCATTAAGTAATAAATAGGATTAATAAACAGTAGTTATCAGGAAGTTCTAAACTTGGAACATTCCCTTTGAGGAGGGAAAGATAATTTTAAATATACCACTAAATAAAGAAAGAGAGGTTTTATGAACAAATGTTTAATGGATAATACAAGTCAGGAAAAAGGGGGTACTTTTCGTGAACTGCCTTATGGGGAAGGGACTCTGCTCTTTGTTTCTATGTACATAAAGCAATACATATTGCACTGATTTTTTCATTTTTTTCTTAGAAGAAGGAATTTTAGGGGAGAAAGAGAAGTAGCAATAATGTTATGAATTCTTCAATCTAATATCTTTTTTGAATAAGAATACAGAAAAGACACCCATAGCTATACCCACATCCTTGTCTTTGAACACTGAGAAATCCAATATATTTTGTTCCAACTCCTTAGTTACCAGAGAATCAAAAGGATGCTAAGAGCTTGCTGATAATAAAGAAAGTTTAAAAAAAAAAAAAGGTAGTACAATTAAAAAAAAAATGAATACATGTATCAGGGATGGAAGAAAAACTCATACTGCTGAAAATTCAGACTTGCCTCCTAGAAGGCTCATTTTATTCATAAGAATCCCACTGAAAAACCTCTGGTACACCATAGCCTCAACAGGAAGTTACAGAACAATGCTTTCAGGAGAAAAATCTCAGTTGAAATTTTTTTAGGGGCGAGGGGAGGATGAAAACACATCATTTTTGCCATATGAATTTGCATGCAATGTAGAAATTCATTTCCAAAATAATCAATTTTCATACAAAGTCATCTGTAAGTTGTCAATTCCAGGACACTATACTATTGCAAAAAAAGGCACACATCAGTTATAGCTATTCAAGCTTTCTGAGACAGATATTATTTTAAAAGACTTCCTACCACTTAGGAATTATCCAGATAACTTCCTAAAGTTGTACTCTGTCAAAATGGCACTATATCAAGTAAGGCTAAATGCTGGGCATAACAATGGTTTATTAAGCATACTTAATAACTATATTTACCATTTCTTCTTCCACTGATATCTTTATCAGTAAAGCCAGAATCAAAAATTAATTTTGCTCTGAAGAAAATTATACGTCCAGAAGGACCTTCTTTTAGTGACCACTCAGGGAGGGCAACACTTGGCCTTCATAGCTTTATTCAAAACTAAATGCAATTTTGGAAGAAAAAAGTTAATTATTTTTGGGAAGGAGTTGAAGGAGCCCAAGAGAAAAATTTTACATAGAAGTTCTTTGTTAGTGTAACATTTGACCTATCTCTTTGGAAATCATACAACTTGGCTAATGCAGCCCTTAAAGAATTAATCAAGCAGATTGTTGGGCCCTGGCTACACTGGAGCTAGCCAATTATAAGTTGCTCAGAAATTCATCACTGGCATGTCCAACTACATTTTCCCACATAAAGATTAGAAGAACTATGTGGAAACGGGGCCCACTCCCTAAGCAGCAAATCTATAATACATAGTGAGTAGGACAAAAATTTAGTGAAGGGCTGCTCTGGGGAAAATCGGTCAGCATTTTATTTGCAGGATCAGGAAATCTTTCTGATTCTCTACTTACACATTTACAGCATCTTCTTCCACAGTTTCATAGACTTCCCCTCTTTTGATAAATTCAAGCTATGACATTTTTTTATTCATAAACAATTCTGTCATGTGAAGAAACCTAGATCTATTATCGTATTATTAGCTGGCTAGTGAACAACAGCTGACACCTTCTATGTCTTCTCTTTGGAGTGCTCAAGATAAGGAGAAGGTTCAATCAAATGCTAATGAATAAGAAGGAAGTCTGCTTTATAAAAAAGAAAAATAGGAAACCAAGGGGAGTAGGGCTGGCTTTTTAAAGGAACGTGCAGAATCATTCCTGAGGAAAAGTTCTTCTCAGATAACAGGAATCATATTACAATTCAACTATACTGTTCACTACCCTTACTTTGAATTTTAATATTTAACAGCAAGTAAGAAAACAAAACTACTGTTTAAGGCAATCCTTCCTTTTTCAGACATTTTGGCAAAGAAGAATATCAAGTGTGGTATCAGCATGTTCTGCTTCTTATCTTCTTTCTTTTTCTTTATTTGATGCTAGACGAAGTTTTCATAATATCCAAGAAAAAAATTCAGTTTTGTAAAAGTGAAGTCGAGTTCTATAAAGTACAATATCATTTAAATGAGCATGTAACATCAATCCTTTTGGTTCATTTTGGGGGTAATGAATTCCGTGTCATTGGAGTGCTTTATGTAGAAGTTAATCATCTGGATAATCCATGTTATTTGGGATTTTTATGATTTGGAAAGAGGTTAAACTAGCTGACTTCCAAAATCTCTTCCAATTCTAACATTTTATGACTTTTTTTAAGTCGAAAGGTATCAAAATTTCTTAAAGACAGTTTAGAAAAAAAAATTTGTAACAATTTTATAAAGCTCCAATTGGAAGAAGGGAAATGAGAGATAATGTTAATGGTGAAATAAACTCACCAAGAAAAATTTTTGAAAGATTTTCCTTGACTAAACAAGCATGCTTCAAAAACTCACCCCCAATTTCTGTTGTGTTGCTCTCTCTAACAAATATTTTAAGGACTCAATGAATGCCTGGCAATAGGCAGCTGCTAAATTAGGAATGGGTTGTTTCAAAAGTCCATTTATAATTAGACTGTATAGAATTTAATGGATTTGTCTTATAATCAGAAAGTGCTACAAATAGTGGTTAAGTTTCTAGACCACCCCACAAAAGATTATATAATCAGTAAAATATCTACAGTGTTTCAACAATAGCAAACTGCCATTTCTAGAAGTTTCTAAGAGAAAATACAAGAACAGATCTTCCTTTCTGTGTACATGCATGGGAGACCAAATTATACATCTGTATAAGAAAGATTACATTAGTATTTCTGACAGCTCTCTTCTCCCCCACCCAAAGTCAACTGGCTCCACCAAAATCAATGGGCAGGTGAATGGGAGGAGTACAGAAGTACCAGAAAAGAAAGTGGCTCACTTCCCAATAAGTATAGATAAATTCAAAAATTGAGAACTGCATCTTGCTTAGCACCCTATCTATAACAGTTAGATAATTCCTGCTAAATGACAATATCTGTGTCTTAATTTTTGTCTTCTCACAACTTTAGAAATTTTAAGATCATATATATGAAAATCTTTTTGATAAGCCATGACTTGTAAGAACTTTGGCAGGATACCATTTTTTAAATTACATACAAAAATCTTTTTATCAATTGAACAAAATTACAAATATATATAAATATTTTAAATCAAAAGTTAATGGTGAAAAGTCTATTCTGCAAAAACTAGAGGCTTTAATAGTGCAAGAAAGTTTCTGCAGCACAGATTACTTGGTTTGATTGCATTTTAATCTATGAAAAGTTTCACCTCAAATTTATTACTATTTATTCACAAAGGGAATAATGGGTATGGATTATACCCTACCAGAAGTCTATTTATTCCATGTGGTTCTTATAAGATCAGTGATCTCTCAGATCATAGCAGGCACTACATCCAATCTATCATAGATGGTGTAAACAGTATACTCCACCCAAGCTCTTGGCTATTACCCTCAAGGGAATAAGGTCAGTTGTTCCAGAGTCTACAAGTCTATTCCAGATTCATCTTCTTCCTTACCGACCCTGCTACTCTTTCATATACCTAGAAACAAGTTCTACCTCTATACCTCCATGAACCCATATGCACAATTATAATCTTTCTTCAAACTGTGAAATGGATAGGATTCTCTTTGGAATCCATTCCTCTCGGTGAAAAATAATGCAAACAGAATTCTATAGAATGCTCTCTTTCCTTACCCAATAGCACTGCAGGAAACAGTAACAGTGCGATCAATAAGCTCCCTTTTTACACTAAAAGGAAACAGAATAATTTGTTTCCAATCTAAATATCTATTCTTAAACAACAGTGTATAGTCAGTCTTCTTGAGGCTTGACCAATGATCAAGTGCAAACTCAGATTCCCAGGCTAAGTGCCAGTGGCAACTTAACACATTGTGAAGCTGACCTTCAGGGAAAAGGGGGGGAGGGGAGACCAGCAATCATAACACTGATGCTAGAGAAAAACCAGCTGATCTTTAAGGCACAGAATAGGCTGTCACTTAAATAGATTTTAAAACCAAGGGGGGGGGGGTGTGTGAGAAAAAACAGCTGGAGGAAAAAGAGATAAAAACTTTATGAAGAATGAAGGATTTTTTTTGACCCTCTCTGTTACTTCCCCCACCCCCCAAAAAAACAACTTCTGACTTCAAGTATCATTGCTGATAGAATCACTAACCTACAACACAATATCTTTCCTTGAATCTAAAGATTGGAAAGTAATGTCTTTAATTGAGTCAAGTATCACCTTTTTCTTGATATGTTCCAATTTTTATCATCTTTTAATGTCTCTAGTGTGAAGGTGGAAAGATGCATAAGAAAATAGGAGTGGAAGATTTGAAAATGGAAAGGAACTGTGCTTTTGAGTTTTCTCTTAGCACCAATACATGTTAATACATAAGGTCACTCAAAGATGTAAGATGTTATTTTTATACTTCACAAATTCCAAGAACTGTATCCCTTTATCCTTGATGAGGATACTTGAACCATGAAGTAGGAGTTCTTTGAACCTCAGCTTACAAGTACTGCCTGGGACATAGAACTCAGTGGTGATATGTATTTGAGTCCCTTAAATCAGGACAGCAAATGAGATGCAGTGGTCTGGGGCAACTTTCAAGTCAAATCACATTCTGTATCCAGGGCAACTGATCTAATCACCTTGTTGCATCACCCTGGCTATATTACTAAATTTAACCTAAATTGAGTGGATCTTAGAACTCATGATTTAGATTAAATGGAAAACCAGAAGCCTTTTTCATAAAATATGGAATTTTTTTTAAATGCCAAACAAAACATACAATAATGGTAAGCAAGCCAAGAAAAACTGGATTGTTCTTAAGTTAATAATGAGTGCTGTATTACTATGAAGAGTGATCTATAGAGACCAACTTTATAATGTTCAGCACTTGTACTCTTTCAAGTTTTTTGTTAAAGTTACAGAATCATAGGTCAAATCACCCAAGACCCAAATTTGATGGCTCCATAGCAGCAACTGTACAAGGCATGACTCATAATTACTCTAAATGCACATTTTTCACATCTCAACTGGATTGCATAGACAAATCAGAAACAGTTTTCTGTGTCTCACAAATATTCTAAGCAAGTCCTTGAGACCATACTTACAGCTTTAGCAAAAACACCCATGATTTCAGGAAACTGATGGGTGAGAAGGGCAAGCATTGCTGTTGAGGAACACAGTCCTGCTGTGAAGTGAATGAAAAAAGGAAGCTCCTTCTTTGGATAAACAGAAACATGATGAAATGCTGCAAGAAAAAAAAAGTCAGAATAATTACACATTATCCTAAAAAGTATCTAACTTCATCTAAAACTACAGCAATTATTAAAAGTAATTTTTATAAGTAGAAAAATTAAGAGGAAACAAAGAAAATAGGTAAATCCCAGGCCACATGAGGTGTGTTGCTGATTTTAAATGATGCAAGAATGTGTGAGTGCCAGTACTGAAGCAAGTGCCCGTGCTGTGATTTCATGGGCTACAAAGCTGAAGGCCCAGATTTGGCCATCAACCCAGAGATTCCTGAAGCAACACCCAGTATTATGTGAAAGAGATCCAATTCAAAAACAGTCTTAAGGATGTCAGTGATAAATTATACTTTCTTAAACACATTTACAAGCTCTAATACATCTAACTTCATTTTTTCAGTAGCTGTAATATATTTGTAATATTACCATGTGCATTACAAAACCTAATATTCCACTATAGACAGGGTTAATATTCAGGGATCTACATCAAGAAAATACTGACTATATATGAGAAATAAGAACCATCCTATATTCTAGGCAGGATTATAGCAGCCGGGCTTCTAACATAGCAACCCATCTGTGACCTGGCTCCACCAGGCAGACGCAGTATCTGGTTTCACTATTCTTTCAGCCACATCCCTTATATTCCTTCTCCACTGCCACCACCGTCATTTATTATCTCTCACCTGAACTCCCCCCAAATAGCCTCCCTGACTCTGCCTCAAGTATCTTCTTCCCTCTGATCTAAATAATAATAAATAAATACCTCTTAATAAATAATACCTCTGAGCCCCTCACTCTCCTAGTCTTATTCTCCTAGGCAAAGACAGAACATCATGTTTCCTTTAGAAAGGGGGGAACAGTTTTGATGTGTGCCAGTGGTTTTCATAAAGTCTCCTGCATAAAGGTAGTAGCAGGGGACCAATGCCAGAACTTTGTCATAGCTATCGCATATCTATGGCTACATGGTTTTCTAAAATGTGAAGTTTTCACGCTGTGTGAAGGTCCTAATTATTTCTTTTTGGATGGCTTTCTAAAGAGAATCACTTGTCAGTCAGTTAATACCTCAAGATAATAGATGACTAAGAGAGAAGCACTCCCTTGGAGCCAAATTTCAGATTTCATCACTGGTTTGCATGGAAAAATTTATCAGGGGGTATTATAGAAGACTCTACTAAATATGTGAGGGAACAAAGGAAATAGTTCCAGTTTGACCTTCATTCTGAAGCTCACAAGTAAATCCCAGTATGTAATAAGTCAAATCAAGGGTGAAGAAGGATTAAAAACAAAAAGTATTAAACACTTGTAGGCATTAGGATTTCATGTTATTAAAAAAAAAAATCTGTCTGTTCTACAAAGTCATCTGACATACAGAGACACAATATAGACAAAGAAAAAAAATCAGAGCATGCAACCCCACCCCCAATTTGTAAATCAGCAGGCAGCATCCATATCTGTGGAGTTAGCATTAACTCAGCCTTGCCAATAGGCATGCTGCCAAAATTGTGGCCTTACAGAGAATTCTGGTTTTAGTTATATTATTATCCAGGCCTGGCCTTATGTCTAGGAAAAGAATATAGCTATTTACGTAGAGCAATTTCAGAGGCAAGGAAGACTGCCCCCCATTGCCTTTCCTCCTAAAGTATCTATATCCCTCACTGAAATTCTACAATTAGAAATTCATTCTTTTGGCTTAGAAATTCTGGTTCCAACCATTAAAATGCAAATTCCTCTGGGAATGGGAGCAACTTCAATTTCATCAATTATTTCAATCACACAAACAACAAAAAATTTATGGAACATTTTCCATAATAGATATGCACACAAATAACTATGCTAAATGGCAGCACCCAATAAGTCTTATGGAAGAGGTACAAAGTGATCTGGGATTCAGAGGAAGCAGGGATTATATGTTACTGAGGTGCGAGGGAGGGCCCCAAAGAACTTGGCATTTAAGGTATTTCAAGATTTTAAATAGGCAAAAGTAAGGGAGAACATCTGAGGCAGAAGGAACAGTTGAAGCCAAAAGGCAAGATAGATTGGTTTGGGCTGTCAGCAGGAGAGAGGTGGGAGGAAGACAGAAGGGGAAAGCTAAGTGAGGGTTGGTTTGTGGAAGATCTGGTGGTTGGGCTGGGGAAATTAGATTTCATTCTCTACGTTAAAATTTTTTCCACTCATGACTCTTTTCTGCCTGAGACATTTTTACACTGCTCTGGCTAAATAGGTATATAAAATAGGTATACAAATCAAACATTTATTGATAATAAATCATAATTCTGTGACCTCCACATTGAGCTATGAGATCCTGATATGGGGGCTTAAGAAGCTTTGCTCTAAGTAATGTGAAGCCACCATAAGATGTGGAGTTGGGAAATAACATGAGCAGAAGTGAGCTTTAGGAAGCTTCACCTGGTAACTGTATGCAGGAAAGACTGAAGAAGATCCTGGAGGCAGAGAGGGAAGGAGAAGGCAATAAGAATTAATAATGCAGCTTAGTACTTTACAAGTTTTATCTCATTTGATCCCAAAACAACTTGGTTAGGCAGGTGTTGTTATTATCCCTATTTTACAGTTGAGGAAAATGAGATGAAGTGACTTAGCCAGGGTCTGAGGTTAGATCTGAACTTAGGTCTTCCTGACTTCTCTCCAGTGTCATGAGCTGTGGTGGAAGACTATTTTAGGAGGTTAGATGGGAGGAAAAGAGGCCATAAATAGTGGAAACAGAAAGGATGGAAGATGTTTGAAGAATATTATTTTTTTTTAAATAAGTATAAAAACATTTTCTGTTTCTTATATCACCTTAGTATCACTGTGGACTTCCTACCTCCATGAAAGGGTAGGGTGAGTGTCTTCTCATAGCTCTTCATTTAAGTCCGGTTTGAGTTTTGTATTTTCATGACATTTACTTTTGGCTATTTTGTGTATGGTTATTCTTTCCATTTATGTTGTTGTTTTCTTGACTCTGCTGACTTCATTCAGCATCATCTCAGGTAGATTTTCCCATGCTTCTCTATATTCACCATCAAAATCATCTCTTACAACACAGTAATATTATATTACATTCATGGATCACTTTTGCTTAGCCATTCCCTGGATGATGGGCATCTCTTTGATTTCCAACTCTCAGTTATCACAAAAAGTACTGCTCTTAACTTGTTTACCACCAATAGCTTTTTTGTTTTTATCAATAGCTTTCTTGGGGGTAGCAGCCCAGTCGTGAGATCTCCTCAGCTTTAAAAGAGGGGATAAGAGGCAGCAATCTCTACGCTACGTTCCCTTTTAGCTCTGCCACTAACATGAGATAATTTTGAAAGGCCCAATTTCAGTGAAGAGTTGACAGCAGAAGCAAGTACTGAGGGGCTGCTGATGAGAAAACAGAAGCAGAAATGTCCATCACTTTTTGAGACATTCAAAGGAGATGGATGTATAGTAATTGAAATAAGTAGCAGGGCTTTGAAAAAATATTTCTGTGTTTTATTTGTAAGGACAGAGGCTCAGGAAAGATGCCAATAGAAAGGGAGATATTGAAGATTCGAGAGAGAAGGGGGATAATAAAGAGAATGAGGAACAAGGTCCTAGGGAAGCAGGAAAGGAGCACAGGGAGAAGTGGGCCCAGGATAAAAGGAGGAACAAAAACATCACATGACAATACAAATTATGAGGTGAAAGGTAAGAAAATCAAGGGTGCTTCTATCAGATATCCTACTCTCAAAAAAAAAACCAAACACGTTTTTTTTAAGGAGAGCAGGAACTGCGGTTTTCTGCTGAGAATGAAAGAGTTAAATGCTTAAGGATGGTAAACAAAATCTGAATAAGTCCTGTGGGATAATTCTCAGTGTGAATGAGTTTTGTAGTCTTTGTCTTTGAGATAGATACTTATTTGTGGGAGATTTATTTTGGGGGACCATGAGAACATTAGAGAATAGAGATAGGCATAAAAAAGAGAAAGCTAAAAGCTATAGAAGGCAATCTTCAATCATTTCATAGCTTTTAAGAGTTGCTATGAACAAGTTAGGAAAGACAATCAGATGAGGATAATGAAAAGGTGCAGATTTTTTAGGGCATGGACTGTTAAATTTTTGTGAGAATTCCCTTCCTCCTTCTGACTTAATCCACAAATAGTGAAAATAACAATAACTGAATCCATGCTGCTTTAGATAAGAAAACAATCAGTCTATTACAGGACTTTACAAAACATTTTCTTCCAAAGAATATAAATTAAAGTCTACCTATATTTGAGTGGGGACACTATTGCCTAGCATAGTAAACGATCTTGTCATTCAAAGATATAATAATAATGATATTCTTTTACCTCTTGTTCAATTAAACAATGCATTGTTGGTTAGTTTTATCAGACTTTTTTTGTTTTTTTTTTTAAATAAGGAATGACACTTTGGGGAATGGAAGGAGAATGATATACTAGGTTAGTATAGATGGTGAAAAACCAAAAAACATCAATAATAATTTACTTTTAAAAAGACAATATTGAGGATAGTTAAATTAGATTTATACAGTGCTCTGAGATTGAAATGAAAATGCTTCAAAAATGGAAGGTCAAAATTATGAGGGAAAATGTAGGTACATAACCCCAAAAACATGAAAAATTCACTTACTGGGTAATAGTTCTCTGTCGGCTGTTTCTGTGCAGCTGGGATAAGGGTAAAATAGATGGCCTTTCTCTAATGGGTATGGAATCATTCTAAAGGCTAAGGGAAACAAAAGCAAAATATTTACATTAATGTTGCACTTCAATGAAAAACTACACAGCATTCTCAAAGTAAATAAAAATGAATGAATAAAGCAGTTATTAAACACTTACTATATGATGCAAAGCACTACACTAAGTGTGGGAGATACCAAGGGAAGAGTAAGACAATCCCTGCTTTCAAGAGTTTCTGAAGGCAAACCATCTGAATTCATTTTGCATAACGGGAGTGACTATAACACATTCCAGTATGGGAAACAACCCATATAAAAGGTTTTAGCTACAAATCAGACCAAAGGTCCCATGGCCCAGAAGATGTTAAGGCTTCTTTTTTAAAATGCCATTTCCACTGATAAAACCTTATCAGTTGCACAAGTTAAATCACTAATCATGGCCAAAGACTCAGGTGCAGGTCTCCAGTGATTGTGGCTGCCACACCCAACACCTGCAGAAGTACTTGGCAGGCCCTGTCTGCCCACAGCCTAGGGTTGAGGGCACTAGATTAGAAGCACTGCTTTCCCCAAAGTTCTTGAGTTCAGGGTCCTGAAATGTCTTTGCCAGTGTCTGAAAGGAGACAATGGTCAGAGGATGGAGATGATAATTTCATTTGGTTTGCCTGATAGAGGTTACTTCCTGTTTCTCCCTCAGGTAACTTGAGAAAGGAAGATTTGGGATTTTCTGTTGAGAGTAATATGGCTAAGGTAAGCTGGAGAGTGGGAGGAAATTGGAAAAGCTTATGTGGGAGAATTATCAATGTGAATGAATATTATAGTTCCTTTCTTTGCAGCAATTTCTGATTTATGAAAAGACTAGGGACCATGAGGACACTGGGAAACTGGGAGACAGGGAGCCATGAAGCCATTAAGCAGAGCATAGAAAGGAAAATATAAAGCTACATGGAAGACAAATTTTGACTACTTCAGAGTCCTCTTCCTGCTGCTCCTGTAGCAAGATAGGCTAGATAAACGTGTTTTACAAAACAACCAAGCAGGTTCCACCAATTCCTCCAAATCTTGAAAAGATCAACTCTTATCCTTTACTTCTTTAGTACTTTATATTTGCCTTCTGGGATTATTTTCCTCACTTCGTGGGCAGCTGACTTTTTTCCAAAGGGATTTCTACATGTGATTCCTCAGGTTACACCTGAAGAAGCCCGTCAACAGAGTTGCTTTTAGTCTTGGTTCACCTCAGAGCAAGCTCTAATATCTAAGGAGCTGTGCATAAAATGGGAAGTGTTAAAAAATTGTTGTAGACTCCTTGTAAGGGCCTCAATTCAGCCTTCCTTTAGTCAATACTGGGAAGTATTAACCTTATGGGCTTTTCTGGGCTACTGGCCATTGATAATACCTTCATATCTTTTTTTTTAAATATGAATTTAATTTGATATTGATAATGCTTTTAAATATCTTTCACGTACACCATTTTGTATGTGACCAAGTACAAGAGAGTAAACAATATGTTCAAAGTTGTAAATTAAATGAAAAAATTAATGAGTCATGATTATTCATGAAAAAATGAATAGTATTATGGTGAAGTTATATGAAATTAGAATGAAAAAAAAGTTATACTTTATTACTTATCCTTATTTGATTTTCTGAATGAATGTTTAAAAATAAAACTGTAGTTTCTGATGGCAAACCATCTGAATTCATTTTGTATAATGAGAGTAACTATAAGAATTCCAACTGCTAAAAAACAGATATCTAATTATGTATCTATACTTTCCGGTCTATTTCTTACCTAAGAAGCTAAAAACAAAAACAAAAACAAAAAAAAACCTTAGCTCTATAACTTCTTGCAAAGAAATTCTTAAAATAATTAAACAAACATGGAAAAGTCTAGTAAAGTTTCTTATGCTTCTCTCTTATTTCCCCACAATGTAAACATTTCAAAAATCTATTTCATCAATGTAAACTGTTACCCTACCATATCCTAGTAGAAAATTTCATGAACTTTGTCCAAAACAAACAAACAAACAAACAAACCCAAAACCAAACCAACAAACCCAAACAAAATCCAGTAGGGAAAAGCCTCACCAAACTGAGCTGTACTGGCCCTCCAGATGATAGACATAACTAACATCTGTTGAGATCCAGTCTTGAAGTGTGTGTAGCTCAGAGGGACCTGTCAGAGGTTGATCTCCGCTTACACTGCTTTTGAGAGCCAAGAATCACCTCCAGGCCATGATGAGACATTAGAATAGGACCTGACATGGAGATCTGCACAATTCCCTATAACCATATACTTTAATATATGTTATATATATTAATATTATAACATACATATTAATATATATATATTAATATAAGTTATAGTGTACTATATCACTACACTATCTACACTTTCCTGGTTAAGATTGCAGCTTCTGTCCCACCCCAAATATGGCATCAAGATAAGTGAATTAAGCATTTCTAGCAAAAAACCAAACATAATAGTATTGAGTTCACTTTGAAACTAATCTGAACAACAAAGCCTTAAGGAGGCTAACACAATCTCATTAAAGCAGACTGCTTGTGAATGCTGTGAATAAAGTCAGAGAGATTAGCTAGTAGGGTTGGAAAAGAATACTTACTGCCTTCCCACGTACACTGCAACAGATTAAGGGCACCTTCTATTCGCTTCCAGTGCTGAAGATGAAAGAAAGCATAGGCAACTGCCTCACTGTCCCCCCGTTTCAGAATATGTTCTGGGGGTAATATTAAACTTTTCATTTCAAGTAAGTACTGGAAGAATAACACACACACAAAGACACACAAGAGAAGAAAAGAAAGTGAAGTTATCTGGATTAGACCAAACTTCACAAAAACATAGATCTCAAAATGTTAGGAAGCTTGTCTGCTACAATGAAATCTCTGGATACTTGGAGTGAGACTCATGATAAGGCCGAGGATCCAGAAGAGCAATGTGGGTATGTTAAATACTGATTTAAAAAACCACACACAGACATAAACAAGATTCTCAAAGTTTATAATATTCTCATTGGCTACAATGACAAAAGGAATAAAGTTTCCCCAAGATTAAAATTGAAACAGAAGCTGAGAAAGTCAGTTGACAAATAACTTCCCCATAGACACCCCTGAGAAAAACAAAAATGAAGATGTTAGCAACATAATAAAACAAAAATAATGTCAAAATTTAGTACCATGCTGGGGAACACTGCACAGAGAGAACTTTTCTTTTTTTCCTCTTCTTCCTGAATTTTCAGGAAGGATAACTAGAATTAATAAGAGTTGCCAAACTTTATTCTGAAATCCATCTTTTACTCTAACATAAAAACCCTGCTTTGCCATTAAAATCATTATCAAAAGCAGAGCAATAATGGACAATGTATTCATCAATCATACTGAAATGAAGATGGAAACTGAAATGTCCATTTGAACATATGTTATCTTTATTATCCATGATAATACTATTCAATACTATTTAGCTGGCCAATCTGGCTTTTCTCCACTCAGGAAGGGCTCAGGATATACTCTTCTCTCACTGAAATGGGTTCAGAAGACTCTCATTGGTTATAAACAATCTGATACTGAATTATGAGTCATAATAGCCAAACCACACTAGCTTGTTATAAAATGCAAGGGAAAAAGTTCCTACTTGCAGATGTGTTGCATAAGAAACATATTCTTTCACTTCAAATCAACAGTGTGGTTCCCATGGTTTTTATAAAGGCCAAAGTAAAAAGGACAGAAATCCAAGAGAGAAATTTGCAAAATTGAGATTCTATAGTCCTGTAATACATGTTAGTAGAGAAAAGTTTCAAAAATTTTTAAAGGAGACCATTAAGTCTTGAATTCTAAAATGCTTCTAATATATGCACCTAAATGCACAGCTCACTTCAATCAACCAAATATATAAAAATATTTTTTTCCAATTTGTTTATGAAATAGTCCTCTTAGATGACTATGCTTAATCCCCAACTTTAATCATTTTTGCTCTTGATGTTTCTGACTCTCTCCTCAAAGTGTAAGAATGCAGCCTGCTCATCAATTTATTTCAGCAGATGTCACAAACTATGAGATTATTTACTAATCCAGTTTGGGGACTTAACATTTCCCATTCAGTTTCTTAAAGGAATGCAGCAAAGGTTGTGCCCTGGTCAAGCAAAGCCCATTTGCTGCCTGGCTGGGTTCTCTCCCTTAGTGCCTTGGGCCTATACTTGGGAGGGTAATATTCTTTCTAATCCCCTTTAATCCTCTTCCATTTTTTTTAAACATAGTAAAAGATCACTCACACCAGGCGGCTGTGGGAAAACTGGCTCAAATATCTGACCTCTGACATGACTCCTTATGCTCTCTGTACTGAATGTGCCACAAGTGCACTAAGTGCTTCAATAGGAAGTGCTCACACTTGCGCACACACAGGCACACACGCACATACACACACATATAAAATACTGCAATCACAGGAAAAACTCTACCTGAAAATTACAAATATTTAATATCTTAATTTTGAAACCCACTTAACACAGGAATTTTCCATTAAAGCTCATTTTAGTTTTTACAAATAATAGCTCATATGGAACTGTAAAAATATTGCAATTATATTTACATTACTGGAGATTTTAGTTTACTATTAACTAAAACCTTGGATTCCAAATGTTATACATAGCGACAGAGAACACTGCTAGGCATTCAACTTGAACCAAGGTATTAGAATAATTTTTATCTTATAAGAAATCATTTGAAGAGTCACAAGAAATACTTTCTCAACATAATAATTTGTTGTTTAATAATTCAAGTGATAAAAGCACTCAAACATATATGACATTTTTTTCTTTTGTCCAGACCTGTTATTTCATAGATATAGGAAAATCTCAGGCAGGAAATTTCCTCCAGCAGCTTTTCTACAACTTAACAGATTTAGAGAGTTACATGACCAATTGGTATTAGGGAATAGGACTTGAATCCTGGTCTTCCAAACTCAATTGCTCTATCTATAACTTCACATGTGTATTTATATATATACATGCAAACTTATAAAACATATTTGTGAGAAAATAAATGCATGCAGTTTCCTGGGAAAACAAATCTTCAATTTTTAAATTTTTCCTTGCAATAATTTATTGACATATTATCAAATTTTGCCTAATGACTCAAATTAAAATATTTTACACAAATGAAAAATTTATATTATTCCAAGCTTTTAAAAAGTTGATCTAAAATTCATGAAAAATTCTCCACTTAGTTGAAAATGTTGGAAATAAAAGATGTTATTTCATTCCATTTCTTACCTAATTTCAAATTGTATATCTAATCCAATTATCCCAACAAACATTTATTAAGTACCACTATGTACAAGGCACTATGCTAGGCACTAGGAATACAAAGATAAAAAAGAAATAGCCTTAGCTTTTAAGAAGCCTACATGCTACTGAGGGAATATAAAATGTACACAAGTTATTAAATACAAAGGACCAAAATATAATACTACTTAAAGAATTAGGGATCACCAACAACTAGGGATATCTTTGAAGGAAGCTAAGGATTTTAAGAGGGGGAGATGAAGATAGAGTGAATTCCGGATATGGGGGGACAGCATACACAATTTCATAGAGGCAGGAGATAGAGTGTCCTATTCAAAAACAACTAAGAGATTAGTATGATGAGAAGAGAGAGCTCTTTAAAAGATGAGATATGAAATCAATTGGGAAGAATCTGCAGCAATAAGATAGAAGAGGTTTTAATATCATACTATAGATTTTATATCTTATCCTTGAGGAAACAGAGGATCACTGAAGACTTCTGAATAGGAGAAAGATCTATGTTTTAGGATGATCAGAATGGCATGACATCAATGTAGAAATTATTTGGAAAGGAAAGAGAAGATAAGCCAGATGAACAACTGTAAGAAGCTATTGCAATAATCAAGACAAGATTTGAAATTACAGATTTCCTTAAGTATCATAACCATGTTTTTTGTGTCTTTCCACAACATTCAATATACTACTTAACACATGGTACTTATTCTGTTTATTAGCTAACTCATTCTAACATACATAGCTGAAATTTTAGGATTCTTTACTAAATTATTTTTCCAATGATCCTGAATTCTTGAAGGTTACCCCAGGAGAACATAAGTTCTGGCAAGTCCTACCAAGTTAGAAAACTTTCAAGTACAAGCCTGGTGATGGATTATGTTTCTGTTGTTGAAGAACCAACCTAATTATATAGAGAGGTGTAGCACTTGGAGCTTGGTAACCTGGTAATGAACTTTCCTGGCCATAGAATTGTAGTAAGAAGACCAGTCACTATAGCAAAGAGGATGCTGTGAAATTATCAATACAGTACTCACACCAATGAAACTTAAGATTCCTAAAGTACACGTAAGAATATTTTCCAACTATATGTGCAAAACAGAAGCCATTCCTTCATCATGGTAGAGTAGAAAGAATGTTGGATTTCAAGAGGATCGAATTAAAATTCTGACTCTCTCACTAATTTGTGTGACATTAAGCAAAGTCATCTAAGCTCTCTGGATCTTTATTTCCTTAACTATAAAAAAAGATTTGCCTAGTTGCTTCTTTGATTCCTTCCAATTCTTAATCTATAATTGTATGATTCAAATGTTTGCTTAATCATTTTACTTTAAAATAAATATGTATAAGGAAGGGTAAAAGCTCAATGAAAAATAAGAAATAAGCACAAATCAGAAATGCTATGTTTCATGTTAAACTGGAAGTATATGCAATCTAGAAAAAGATAAATTAAGAATATCTTTTAATAAAGTAACAAAATGAAAAGCTAAACTAGAGAAAATTGGCTTTTTTTAAAGCAATAGGTCAATCAAACTCTCAAATTAAACAGGTTATCACAGAAATCTATTTCCAAATCAATTCCCCTGCAATGTTCCAAACAAATTCCACTCAGTTTGCCTATGTTATCTCCTGAGCTAGGTAGAACTTCACTATTAACTTGGAATCTATTCCATGCGTACTAGAAGTTTCTAGAAGCAAAACTGACTTCTGGCTACTCTAGAAAAATACCTGAAAAGCCAAGTGACATATATAGCTGACAGACAGCAAAGATGTACTGGAACTTATTTACACTGATCACAGGGTTAGAGTAACAAGGTGATAGAGTAGTCTGATAATTACCTTTATGATAAAAGCTCTAAAATAATACCTATTATTATGCTAAAACTAACTCTAAGTTTGTTATGCTTTGATCTTTATAATTTATTTTAAAGATCATCTTATATCTACCCCCAGCTCTATAACTTGCAATGGTCTGGCCAACTGCAATAAAATTTTGAGCTGAAGTAATGATAATGCTCTATAATCTTCTTCCTTGTAAAGGCAGAGGTTAAAGACAAATCTGTCTGAGAGCATCTGAAATTAAGTTGCTTTGCTCTTGATCAGTCATGCACACAAATGCCAATTTCTCTCTGCAATTATCATTCTCAGTGCACATTCTATGAAACTGGACAAGCGAGCTGAATACAGAGAGCCACGTGGCTCTGTATAAGGAGCAGCTGCTATACCTACCCTCAATAGCCTCAAGACATAGGGGCTATGATCCTATACTGAAGGAATGGCAAAGGGAGGCACCATCCACGTAATATATGTAGCTGACATTTTAAGTGCCTTCACTGTTTGGATAACAGGGACACTCAAGCAGCCAGAAGCAGGTTCCACTGGCCCTTTATGTGAATCAGCATCTATAATCATCTTATCTCTCATTATTCCTTCATTCATGATCTCATCTTGTCCCCCCAGTAATTCTGTGCCGCAGTCGGACAGGAACTCTGGTTAGTGAAGCAGAACCTTGATGAGCCCTCATGACTAAAAGCACAGGCTATGATCAAGGATGTATACAACATCCTGAAGGTTTCAAAATACTCCAGACTAACCAGAACAGACTTTATATTCTACATATTTACTTATTATTTAAAAAATCCCCTTGCAACTATAAAAGCCCCGCAAAGCCAGCTTTCTTGCCAGCACCAGACTAAAAGCAGTTTTATTATTAAACAAGAAATTAAAAAAAAAAAAAAAAAAGCAAAGAGAAAAATGTACTCCTGACACAAAATCAAGACATGGATATTTTCAAAACAAGTCTTCTTTCTTTTGAATAATCTGCTTAACTACTATATGTAACTTGTTGCCCGTTTTGTCTCCCACATTAGAATGTAAGCACCTTACTTTGTACTTCTAATGTTTGGCACTGTGCCTGGCACATAAGAAATAATAAAAACTTGTCAACTGTTGACTACATACATTCTGCAAAACACAAACAAGGTTTCCTCAGTATATTATCAGGACCTAAACAAGTTAATTCCTATCTGTCTTGAAAGCATAACTTGGCATTTGTGGGAAAACAGAACTGCCCAGGCAAGAAAAAGAAAAGGATAATTGGATGAGTATACTAGGGAGGAAACAATGATTTTTGGTGACAATCAATCCAGGTAACACAAAAATAGGAAACCTTTCAATGAGACACTCTGATTTTTGGTCAGAGTAGTTGCACTGGAAGGGATCCTTTTGTATGTCATGGACCCATCCCTCTGGCAATCTGATAAAGCCCTTGGCCCACTTCTCAGAAGAATGATTTTATAGGCACAAAACACCTAAGGTTACAAAGGAAAATAATTATAATGAAATGCAGTTACCAAAATATTTTTTAAAACCAAGTTCACAGACTGTGGATCTAGGCTAATCCCTACTTTTTATAAATGAGGAAACTGAAGCCTAGGGAGGTAACAAGTACTTCAGAAAGATGTCAGCTTTATTTCTCTGGAGGTTTCATAATCTAACACTATAGCTGATATTTCCATTCTTAGCAATGCATGTACAAAGGACAACTAAAAATCTTACTGTATTAAAAGATACTTTATATTCAAAACTTGAAGAACAGAAACTTATGGCTAGTGGCAAGGAACATGAAAAAAGTAAATAAGGTCATAAGTAACATTTTGGAATATTTTTTTCTAAAACTATTTTAAAGTATGAAACAGATACCCATACATATAGAAGTGCCTAGATATATCAGGCCTGAAAGCAGGAAGATGAATTAGAACTTCTGGAGAACCAAACTGTAAAAGGTTTCCCCAATCTGCCTGAATATAAAACATATACAATAATAACATACATAAGTTGCATAATCAAATAAAAAACTAAGATACTAGCTGGTATAAACAGAATATTCAAACTCCAAACGAAGACCACAGGGTTATCATAATTGTTGGGTACTGAAATTTACTCAGAAGAATCAAAGGTTTGTACAAACAATCAATATTAATGAAATACTTAAAGAAAATGCATAGCCTGGAGAAATTTATGTGATCTTTCTCCATTGCACTTCTAATAGTTTCCAGCTTTAACAAATTGCACAGCACTAGACCTACAGTCATTCCTATTGGAGCTGTATGGAAAGCTGCCAACAAACATTCTCTGCTAAATCAACTTTATCCTTTGTCATTTTACTATTATGTCTCATATGATAATTTATGCCAAATTTGCATAAAAAATTTGTAAGAAGAAATGAAAAGCCTTTTTAAAATGTTGAAAATGTCATTGTTCATTAGGTTAAAGAAGTTATCATGACCCTCAATAGAGGTTGGAAAAGGAAAACCCCCCCCCCCCAAAGTCCTTTATGTTTGCTTGGCCCCAGCTGAGAGTTAGGAATATAGACCATGGCAAAGAGGAAAAAAGAGAGAAGCCTGAACATACTTCATCAATGTATGACTGTAGCAAAAGCAGACAGCCGCAAATTCCAGAGCTGTGTTAGTTCATATAACGTTAATGTTATTTAAGTAGGATACTATCCAGATTGTAAGGACTCAGAGTTTCTCAGAAGTACCTTAATGACTATTCTATTTGATAGGGTTCAGTATAAGGATCCCACCTTTTAAAAATAATGTTATTTTGTAGCACAATTCAACTTTTAATTGAGCATAATCATAAAAGTTGGGTCATCACCTCATCTATTATTCAAGAAAGTCCCATTGTCCCATCAGGCCATTTGTTGAACTGGCTAAAAAGTACAAGCTGTTTTGTTTTTAATAAATTTCTCATGAAAATTATTTTTTAAGTAAAAAATAATTAAAGCAGGGCCTGTTATTGAAAATCTTAAGGAAACTATCTCTTCAACACAGAAGTTTTTCTAGTGCAATTTTACAAAATTTCACTTTTTACAAAAATTTTTACATTTTTTGTAAAAATGTTTAACAATTTAATTTTATAAGTTATGGAATGACCAACTATATTTTTCTTCAACTAAAGTGGTGTTAGCTTTCTAAATGACCTAACAGACTTTACCTAACTGGAACTGTTTTCAATAGCTATCCTATTTGTCTTCCCATATAAAAAAAAAAGCCTTTTTTTTTAGGTACCATTATTGTGAATAGCAATACTAAAATGCATTACTTTTTTCATTAAAAACATTAAAATTATTGGTTTTATGTAATGAAGGGATAAATTTGTCAAGGTACAAAAATAAAAAGTGATCAGTCCTAAGACTTACAATTATTTTCTAGGCAATTCTGACTAATACTGCTTACCTTCACATGAACTTATCATTTATTTAACTGCATTTGTGCAGAGCACTTTAGGATTTATAAAACATTTTCCCAATAATAACTTCACAAGGAAGGTAAGAATAGTATTATCATCTAACTCCATCTTACAGATAAAAGAACTGACACTTTAAGGTTATCATACAATTTGTGTCAGAATCAAATTTAAAGCTAGCTCTTCTGACTCCTAAATGAAGCACACTGTTAGTATCTCATGTTATAGACTCTGAATATCTGCCTAGGGGCAGTAGGCCAACAAGGCTCTAAGTAAAGGCCTCATATCTGTAGACTCTATGTTTTTGGAAATTATTTCTTGATGATTAATTCCTTTAGGGTTTTCCAGTTTCCAAGTTCCATAATCTTATCTTGTATTATACTTAACTGCAACTAAAACTTTTTCTCAATATAATAGACAGTGTTTATTTTTTAGAAAATTTTAAGAATTTTTAATATGTCTTAAAAAACAACAACCAATATTCAATGTTAGGTGAGAACCCATAAATATTATTCAATAAACCATGCTGATAGGGTGTGTAACAAAGAAAAATGAAACTGGTACACAGTTTCATCAGGGACTACACAAACATCAACTCAGCGGTTCTGGGAACTTCCACATCTGTTTCCTATCATTGATTATTTTAATCTATTTGTCTCCAGTCTTTGTCCAGCTCAGGTCCAAAACTCAGGCATTTGTCTAGAAAACACTCTTACAGTAAAACACAGGAAATTTGATTTAATGATTCAAAATATGAATGACCCTCCATTAAACCATGTCATTTGACTATTTCTTCCCTAAAGCTATAGTGAAAGCAACAACTAACTGAAGGAATATACTTTATACTACAATGATAGCAACCACTAACTCTAAAGTGATTATTCCTGTTGGTTTTTTTATATAAATGTCCTTAATAGCCCCTTTAATCAAATGAGAAAAAAGCAAGGTATAGTAGTTAAGACTATTGAACTAGAAGCTAGAAGAGCTAACTTTTGATCCAATATCTCCCATTGACTTTATAATCTTAGATAAGATAGATATTTTCAAAAGAAAAAAAAAAGCTGAATACTAAAAGAAAAACAGCCTACTTACTTTGGGAACATGAGGGTTAAATTCCACTGCTCTATGAATTGCTTCCACAGCATTAATTTCTGCAGTGCTCAGTCCTCTTCTAGATGCTGTTTCTGGAGAAAATCTTGGGGAGGAGTAGAGAAGTGGTTGGGGGGGGGGGAGAGAGAAACCATTCAATTGAAAAAAAAAAACTATTAAAGAAAAAAATAATGAAGAATTATGAGTTAGGAACAAAATTCAATGTTCCAAAATTAAGAAGTTTCTGGTGACAGAAAAAGACAACTGATTTCTAATATATAATAAATATATAATATAATATATAATAATAAAGTAAAGCCACCTAGTTCAATATATACAGCCAGAAAGCAGAGGAAACAGAAATATTCAAACATATTTGAAGTATCATTGATGCAGAAACACTTAGAAACTAAGTTAGATCCTTTGGGAAGTATAAACAGAAAAGCTGTCTTACTACATAAAAAGAAGACCTCTACCAAATTTTCACCTGAAAGGAATGCAGGCAAAAGAAAATTTTCTTTCATTTAGCAAGATGATATATTCAAAAATACATTCAGAAGAAACAACAGAGAGAATTCAAAACTGCCCATATGCCATATAAACTCAGGGAAATAGTATGTGATAGTTTATTCCAATATATAACATGTCAAGTAATTAAGGAAGAACATTATCAATGTTCATAGACTTGGCCAAAGAGTTCCAAGGCCTGAGTAATGATTAAGATAAAAACAACTTTAAAAGGAGTATGATTTTCAAAATCAGCAAAGAATGAAAATTAATGTTCTTATATTCAGGTCTATAGTTAGTATCTTCTCCAGAAGCTCTAAATTGCACAGCTACTCACCTATCTGACACAGTCCTAGTCTTCAATAGTGCTGCTGTATAACAAATTGCTGCTGACTTTGGAAGACTGATATCTATAACAAAAAATTCCAAAATCAATGAAATCAAATTAAATTGCTTAAGAAAAACAATTTCAAAACATATCTCTAAACACATTACATAAATTTCATAACTTTTTTTTTAATGTTAAAGTTGACTTAAACAAAAAGTTAAAAGTTCTGGTACCATAAAGTAGTAAAAATCATTTTGTTTAAAAAATAAAATAAAAATAATTTCTTTAATGATCCTCAAAGCTCTTAAGTGAAATTAGCAAATACAATAAAAAGTAGAGAATTTCTTATTTTTTCCAAGAATAAAACAGAGAAATTCTATAGCATGACAGTATGAGAATACTGAATAAAGAATTCAGAAACCAGGGGCAAATCTCAAATCCTGGGTTTTCTCTAGTATCAGCTCTGTTTGATTTCTTAAATGCAGTCCCCAAACTTGTCTAGTATATGCACCCCAAGCAAGCCAAGCATCTGGTAAGTAACATATGGAAAGGATTTCTCACAAATTTCTTCATGAGCGTGCATCATTCTGAAGCACTTCTTAAGTGTTCCAGATGTTTAAAAGAAATAAACTTCTCTCTCCAAATATAACACATTCAAACTTTCCAAGTCAATAGGCAAAAAGGAACAGGTCACAAATATTTCTAAGTTAATGGTGAAAAATCCACAACAGACAGGTGTGGTAAGCAATAAGGTGCTCTGATACACTGAAAAGCATGTCCAAGGACACCATGATGAAGGATGCCAGGCTACTTTTAGCTCATGGTTACAAGAAGACACCTCACAGTAGATATGTTCATGTCTTCCAAATGGAAGAACAGTTACAGTAGGTTTCTGTAATAATCTTTATAATTCCTCAGTGAGATGAACTGGAAAAACTATTTCATAGAAGCAAGACCAGGGTAACATGGCAGGGTAAAAGGCAAACTTCTCAGATTCCTGATTCATTTAAAGAGCTTGGTGAGAAGACACTTCCTAGTGACCCATGCCATTCTGCACTTGATGATACCATTAATGAAGTACATCAGAGAAAAGAAATAGGAAATCTGAGAATCTCTCTGGACCCCAGTGTTTCATGCACATTGTTGTTAAACTGTCTAATAGATAGAGTGAGAGAAAAAAAAAAATCTAATTGTTAGGTAAAAGTGTTAGGCAAACACCACTTACCATCATATTTTGCTAGAACTGCCTGAACATCTGCATAAGCCTGTAATTCTAGAAGGGATTCTAGGAGATTTTCATGGATGTTCAACATACTAAGAGGAGGAAATTCTTTCATTAGCTGCATATTAAAGAAAAAAAAAATTAAAACAAAGAACACAGTTCTTTTGTAATTTAGCAAAATAATAACATATTGTATCTTCCTAGCTGAATGTAAGCCCCTTGAAGGCAAAGACAGCTTCACTTTTGTTTCAGTCTCCAATGTCTAGAACTAGAATATGCTTAACAGATGTTTATTAAATTGAATTTGAAGAAAAGAGACTCTAAAACTTGATAAATAAAGATATATTCCATACACATTCTAAGTCAATTAAAAACAGTGATTCAACTAAAAATTTACAATTGTTGAAAATGGTTTTAATTACTAAAAGACAAGTATCAGTATGATCTTCAAAATTACTCACATCTCTCATTATTTTTACTGCTTCTCTTATTCTTCCTAATTTTCTCGCACACATTGCTAGTCTTCGCTTAATATAAACCAATACATTAGTGTCTCTTCCTAAATGAAAAAGAAAAGGATGATTGGATATCATTATCAACTGAAATTTTATTTATATTATCTGATATTTCTTTACTGATGCTAGAAAACATAAACAAAATAAAAGTATATAATTTATATCTCTACAAATAATTTGCCAACAATAACACAATGCAAAGTCTGAAGTAGATGTGCATATCACAAGTTCATATTTAAGACTCACAGAAAAAAAGCACATATTAATTGAGAAAAGCAATATTAACTCACTATTTTATATTTCTACTTAAATAACAGTATTATTATAATCTTCACTGTTGTTTTGACTGGCTAGCGAAGAGATTCCAAAATAAAATTTCCATGGACAATTAAACTTAAAAAAAAAAGCTGCCAATGGCTAACAAACTCAAACAATTTCTAGAAACCATTTTAAAAATGTTTCTATAACTATCTCATACTCATATTTGAGATTTTTACAAGGATAAATAACATGATACTTTTTAACAGATGCAATTTCATTAGTTCCAGCCTGCAAAATTATAAATTCCCACAGTTGTGTGTTATAACAACATGCAGTAATGAAACATACTGTATACATCAATATTTAGCCTAGAGAGAGGACATTATCCAAACCTGAATTTCCACAAACAAAAAGATTTAGAACTTAACTGCTAACAGATAATGCAATATATAAACATTTCAATTTATTGTCCACTAACTGCCAAAATCATGAAACTGAAGCCCTTTGGCCACAAAAAGAAGGCAGCAGTAGTACTGTTGCTCCTAATGTCTCTGGTAAAAACGCCTTTCTATGGAAAAAAGGGAGGCCTGAGTTTTTGTGGTTCGTCAAAGGAATATCTCAAGCACTTCAGGGAGAATTTCAGAAACAATTAATACAAGGCAGAAGGGTGGGTATTATGCTGAAAATTTATTAAAATGAATTAATCTATACCCCATTTCAGTTTCCTGGTCCTAATTGTAGACATCCAATGTCTCACCCACTTTTGTTTGACATGACATTACTAACAAGAAAACGCTAAAATACTGAATACAGCACCTTCTTTCTAAGAAAAACAAACTGTTCCAAGGTGAATCTCTTCAATGATTCTCCCAATTTCCACTTAAGATGAGAGTAATTATTATCAAGATTGGTTTTCTATCTTCTTTCAATATAATCAGAACAAAACTATTATATCAAAATGTTTTCTTTTAATGAATTTTAGTTCACAAATAACCTGGATAACTGAAAATGAGCTAAGTTAAAAGCATTTATCTTAAACAGGAAAAAAAAAAAGAGTATTTGGAAAGATATGCTCAACTGGGTTTAGATGTGCTTACTAAGTTGGGCTTCATGCTGAGGACTCTGGTGCTGGTGCTGCTGTGACCGCCTGTAAATTGTCTCCCCAGCTCTGAGGGCCTGTTTAAACAACTTCTCAGCGTCCACAATGGTCGTGGCCTCCTCCTCCGCCAGCAAAACATAGGCAGTGGCGCAGCTGCAGGGAAAGCAAAATGGGAAAGGGACAGTGCATCTCTTCCTCTGCGGCCCCCTCCTTCCCCACCATGGAACAAGTTGCCATCTTCATTCCCTCATCCCCCAGCCAGGGCTTGTTTCTGTCCAGTTTTTCTCCCTTCCTCATGACTCCTCTCTTTCCCACTTCTCTCTGACCTCCCAGCCATCTTCCACAAGCCCCCTGGACCCTCTGCCCCTGGGGCAGCAAGGGGACACCAGAGTGCACCGCAGGGCCTCAGACATTTGCCAAATGAGTAACCCCAGCAAAATCACGCAACCTCTGACTGCCTCAATTTCTGCAATAGTCATAGTGGGGGAAATAGCAGCATCCACCTTTCAGGGTTTGTTGTTCAATATAGTACTCAACACATAGCAGGTGCTCCATAAATGCTCATTCCTCCCTTTCTCACACCAAAACTACTTAAATTCCACCCCTGGGTCCTTGAGACCTGACAGCTAACACTTATATAGTGCTTTAAAATCTGCAAAATGCTGTGCAGATGTTAACTCACTGGGTTCTCACAACCTGAAAGGTGGATGCTATCAGGATTTCCATTTTACAGATAAGAGGTTAAATCACTGATCTGCAAAGCATGTGCTCTATCCACTGCCCATCAGCCTTTAGGAGAACTTGGGTCTTGTCTGGCACTGAATCAAACCTCCTTATCAATTCAGGCCATTTCCACTCCATCCTAATGCACACCTTCCCCCTCACCTCAGCTTTTTAACTCCCCTTTATTTTTTCGCTTTATTTATTTGTTTGTTTTTTTGAGAAGCAATTAGGATTGAGTGACTTGCATAGGGTCACACAGTAAGAGTTAAATATCTGAGGCTGGTTTTGAACTCAAATCCTCCTGACTCCAGGGCTTATGCTCTATCTACTGCACCATCTCATTGTCTCCTTAGTACCCTTTAAATACTGTCTGAGAGCAGGGAGGTCTTTGTATTTATATCCACAGAGAATGGCACATACCAGGAGCTCAGAATATTCTGTCATTCATTCTTTCTGGGTTTTTGTCCCATTATTTTATTTTTCTATTCTACTTTTTCTTTCTCTAGTCTGTTATCCTTCTCCATTTTTTCTTGAAGTGATGAGGGAATAGGACAATGATAGACAGTGAAAGAGAGAAATATAAAATATATTGGATGAAAATATAAAGTGTACAATATATAAAGAGGTAGGATGATGAATATCCTAACTAAGCCTATTTTTAGTTTGTATACAGAGATGCCTATCTTAGTTTATTTCTCTAATTTAAAAAATTATATTCCCATGAATAAAAATTTTTCAAGAACAGGGTTGACTAAGACATGCTATTTGTATGGAACAGATTTATTTTTCTAAAGACTTCTGATTCACATTGTATTAAATTTTCCCAAAGCAACTGTAATTTCCCATCAGAGTCAGGAAGAAAGAAAGCAAAAAAAAAAAAAAAAAATCAAAAGAAATGAGGGTAATATAGGACAAAATAATTGTGCCTAATAATCACTACCATGTTCCAGAAATCCCTAATCCAATAACTAGACTCTCCTTATTCTGGCTTTGTTTCTTTTTTGTCTAGAGTCCTCCCAATGGTATCCAAAACAAATCCATCCCTCCCTTTGTCCTTCAGACTAGTCTCCCCAATCCCCAACACTGTTACAGATCAGTCTTCCTCCTTACTAAAAATGAACTGTCCTGTATTCCTTCTTCCTCTAGATTAGGTAATGACCACATAACTTGATTAGCTGAATCTTTTTAATATAATGTTTTCAAAATTTATAGGTCTCCCCATTTCCTCCAGTTACCATATTCATTTTAAAAGTATTCTCATGAAGATAATTTTCCTACCTTATTTCTTTAACCCAGGAGGATGAAGGAATTAAAAGAAAGTGAAGTGTATAATAATTCTACCAACCAAGAGAAAACACTTAAAAAAGAGAACTTGTACCTGAACTTGGTGTGTTTTGAAGTTATATAAATCAGAAAAAGGACAACTGACATTATCTTTTTAGAAAGAAAGACTGCTTTACATCTCTCTACCCTCCAAAGGCTACCAACTGACATTCTTTAATTCCTTAAAAATGCAACTTCAAATTTACCCCCTCTAAGATGTATATTCCTGTCATTCTGCATCCTTTGGTATTTATAATTTCATATTTTACAAAAGTGATACAAAGTTTTTAATGATAAGTTGATTTGTGAGCATATATTTCATTTCAAATTAAACTGTAATACTCTTATGCTTTTTACTTTGAATGTCCTTTATGCCCTTTAAATACCATTTGATTCAAAGAACTTTAGGTGTATAATAACAGCTTACTAACAAAATGAAATTACTTTAAGGAATATAAAAGCTAAAACCAGGAGTTCTGGGGAACCCCTTTCAAAAATCTGTCAGGATAGAAAAAAATCTTTCAGAGGTGATATTTTCACATAGTACTAGGAACTATGGTATAAGTACTAATTCCTGTCAATTGGATCAGCAATTAAAAGGGCTCTTCCTATTTTAATATTTATTCAGAAGAAACAAATGCCATAGTTCTAAAAATATAACACAATTGTCAAAAAAAAAGTTTAATTGAATTCATGGTATGCATATTTGGTGGGAAAAACTCTAAAGCTATTATAAGTTTATTCAAAAATAATAAATAATGTAAAACCGACATAAAACGTTTGACAAATCAGATGTTTTGGGTAGTGCTTCAAAAAAATTTATTTTTACATATCTCAAACTTACTCATTATTCAGTTCTAAAGCTTGATAAGCTGCTTTGATACGAGCTGGAGGATTTCTCTCTCGCCATGCCTTCTGCATCACTATAGAAAAAAAATAATTTCAAAAAGGAAAATTACAAATGTAAATTCTCTTATGCAAAATGTACAAAAAGCTATAGCAGCAAATATTGACAAATTACATGTTCTTAAAACTGACCTGAATGGAATTGAGTTAATATTTCACATAGCATCTCTGTATACAAACCCAATTAGCTGAGATAAATTTAATGTGAAAACCTGAAGCATAACAATTATAAAGAACATCTTCTTCCTCACATATTTGTGAATAAGTACTATTGCGAAATATTAAGTTTACCAAACCTCTATAAAATATAAACACATACATATAACTGGAAAGTAATGTTAAGTTTGTATTAAGACAATCCACTGAGTCCAAACTATATGTCACATTATAATCAACCTGAAAAATACCACCAATTCTTAACATTCTGAAAGGTAAAAAGCTGCTAAAAACATAAAACCTGACATTTTTAAAAAAGTTTTTTATTTAAGCTATGTTTTAATCTAGGAGATGTATTTTAATTTGCTTTTGCTGTAAAAGATATTGGAATCAATTTCATATATTGTATACTTCAAGAAAATGTCAATAATTTCCTTAATTCTTTTTTGTTTGTTTGTTTGCTGAGGCAATTGGGGTAAGTGACTTGCCTAGGATCATACAAGTAGGAAGTGTCAAGTGTCTGATGCCACATTTGAACTCAGGTCCTCCTGACCTCAGGGCCAGTGTTCTATCCACTGTGCCACCTAGCTGCCCATTTCCTTTAATTCTTAAGAAAACTCTAATTTTGAAGCTCTCTTCAACCAAAGGAAGAGCATTGCCACTTTGCTATTACCCTTTATTGGATTAAAATAAAGATTTCGCATCAAAAGGTTCTAAACAATAAGTTAAAACTACATCTCTGGAACTATCTGTCTTATTTCAGGTTCGATAAGAAACCTAGGGAATCTATGTATGTTTCTTTTGGAACAAAACCTGCAACTGTCCAGTAAGAATAATGTGGAAAATGTTTGAGTTTTCCTTTGGAAACAAAATATTAGTCTTGGCTTAGAAAAGGAGACAATATACCCCACTTGTGCAACAAAAATACATTCCTCATATCAAACATGTCACCAACTGGATGACAGCTAATGCTTCCTGAACTTGACAAATTGATGCAAGTCAGCATCTATCTAAACAACGGTCAGGTAAAAGATAGCAATTCTGTTGAAACATTGAAATATTATCCAAGAAGGAAGTACTTAGACAGACAATATTAGGTGAGCTTACTCCTCCACTCTAAAGTAATTATGTTATACTATGATGGGATTCTCCTTTATAAATTATACAATCCTTTCAACTGAAACTGCAAAAATTGAAATAGAGTACCTAAAATAAAATTTATATAAGTTATTTTGTCTTCCATACTTTTCACATGAAAGAAGAGCCAAATAACCACCAATTCTAAAACAAGTATTGTTAAAAGATATTTCACAATTCACAAATAATAGAAAGTTATGGGGAAATATATACTTGAGGACACAACTATGAGTTATATAGTAAACAGATGTAAGGAATAAAACTAATCAGGAACAATGTCAGTTACATGCTTTCCAAAGATGTTACAAATATGTTTCATGTGTTTAATGATATATTCTCTTCCTTTCCTTAAGGACAGGGAGGAGATAAAATTATGTGAGCTGAGTAGCAATATAGTTGAGAAGATAAACTTGGGTGAGAGGAGAAGTATTGTAGAATCAGGAGTTATCACCTTTAAAAATATAAGCAAGTAGCATTATTCAAGGCTTTCCAAATCATCTGCCTGAGCCTTCCAAACTTGTTCTTTAAACCCAAAGCAGTACCTGGATTGGGGGGTGTTAAGGAGAGGGAGCCTGGGATTGGTGATTTTACAAAGCGAAAAATTACGTCCATCATGATCATACATGCCAAACATTATCAAGGACAAGTACAATGAGAAAAGGAGATGAACTTATGATATAGTTAGAGAGATGTATAGTATGACTGCTTCTGTGTTACATAGAATTCATGAGAATACTAAAAGCTCCAAATCAGGGCCCCATATGCACTGGTTAGGTAATCTATAGAAGATTTATGGAAAAGCACAAAAAAAGAATTACAGATGAGAAGACATGGCTGGATTAAAAATTCCAATGCTGGAGGAAATTGCCAATCCTGATGAGATACCAAGCAATTAAGGATTATTAACAAATATCAAATTGGCAGATTTCTAGCAGATTCAGCTAATTGGTCCAGTAGATAGAGCACTGGGCCTAGAGTAAGAAGACTCATTCTCATGAGTTCAAATCTGGATGCAGGCACGTACTAGCTGTATGACCCTGGGCAAGACATTTAACTCTATTTGCCTCAGCTTCTCATCTGTAAAATAACTGAGAAAAAAAAATGGCAAACCACTCAAGCCCTCTAATGTCTGTAGATTATGTAATTAATGCCTCTTTATTTCTGTTGGATATTGGTTAGTTTATGTGGGAAAATTTATGCTTATGATCTTTAGTTTATCAGTCTGTCAGTTTAGTTATCCTTCTGAAATTCAAAGTTTCTAAAAAAAAATACTAAATATACAGGCACACCTCAGAGATATTGTGTAGCTACTCTCTACAGTACCTAACTCAATAGATCTACATAATAGTTTTCCCCTCCTTGTTCATCTTTACTTTAAAGTCCTTTTGATTAGTTTGTCAAGAATCCATGTAAATGCACTTTTAAAATAACTAAAGCCAAGGGGCAGCCAGGTAGCGCAGTGGATAGAGCACCAGCCTTGAATTCAGGAGGACCAGAGTTCAAATCTGATTTCAGACACTTCCTAGCTGTGTGACCCTGGGCAAGTCACTTAACCCCAGCCTCAGAAAAGAAAAAAAAAAAAAAAAAGATTTACAAAATAACTAAACCTGCCATCTGGGGGAGGGGGTGGGAGGAAGAAGGGAAAAATTGAAACAAAAGATTTTGCAATTATAAGTGCTGAAAAATTACCCATGCATATATCTTGTAAATAAAAAGCTATATTAAGAAAATAATAACTGGAATCTATATAACACACAAATTTGCAAAGCACTTTACAAATATTTTCTCCTTATAATAACCCTGGAAGGGAAAAGGTTATTAAAAACAGTAATATGAAAGGTACACCAAAAATTACTAAGCAATTAAGAAAAACTTCTGAGAACAAGTTTGAAATTTTAGAATAGGAAAATGAGCTTCATTCAGCATATCTCAGTGGGTGAATTCCATTATAGGTTTTTCTACAAGAATAGCATAATGATTTATTAAGTGCTTTCCTAAAATCTAGATAAATTGTATTTCCAGAATTCCCTTGACCTATCAGTTTAAAAATTCTTTCCAAAAGGGAAATCTAGCCTAAGATAGATAACCTATTCTTTATGAAGTTATGCTGGGTCTTGTGAGTGGTTTCTTTATTAAAAGTTCACTAACCTTGTCTATAATTTGTTCTAGATTTTTGCCTAGAAATGGAATGAAGCTCCTTGGTTTATAATCTGGAAACTCCATTTTTTTTCCTTTCAAAAAAAATCTGGATATTTGCTTTCTCTTACCTACAGTATCTCTTCATTTCTGGATAATCATTCAAAATTCACTGACCACATCTACCAGTTCTTTCACTACCTTAGGCCTGGTGACTTGAACTCAACAAGGGCAGCTACATGTTCTCTATTCCTTATTTCTGTTGGGTATCAATCTCCTGATTTGAAATTTTTGTTCTGGCCTTCTTAATTCAAAGATGATTCTTTCTGGTAGGAAAAAAACAAGCAAAATAACGGAAATCCCACTTTCCCCCTGTCATCAGATGTCATTGTCCCACTTCCTTGTAAACAGCTGCTCTCTCTTCTTTGAGCCTTTTTTATTACAGCATAACCAATTAAATCATTTCTGCTCTGCCCTCTCTATGATTACTAACACTGTTCTCACAGGAAGATGCCATGCTTTTTACCCATCTTCTATCACTCATTCTGGCTTCCACTGTGTATACAAGTCTTTTAAAAAGTCCAAGTTGGCTGGGGAGTTCCTGGGCATGTATACAGACCTCTTTAGACAACTCCCATTTCTCTTCATTGGAATTGGTCAACTTGTATTGTCAGGATGTCACACTGAAGAGCTCCTAGCTCTCCTGGGCTGACTCCCCTTCAGAATTTTAGTCCATAGGACCCTACCTTTCTTTTCTCTTAACCCAGTGAAATATCTTCTCCCCAGTCTAGAATACACATCAGACAATGCCAACTTTCTTCTCCATTGCAAATTCCAAGGTAGTTATCCCCCCAAATTCTCATTTTTTATCCCACTTAGCAATCCCTTTTTCTTTACTGTGTGAATCATGTTTGAAATGGAATTTCCCATTGCTGGTTCCTCCATTTTTGGAAGAAAGAAATTAAAACAAAAAATTATTAACTTTTACTCTGCTTTTGGCAGAGAGGAAACTAGCATATGTCTAGACAACTGAAGTCCACCATCACTAATATATCTTCCTTCTCTGCCAGACTTGTGATCTATTTTCCAGCTTCATTTGACTTCTCTTTTTAGGCAGATCATCTATATATTACTCTGCCTATTGCTTATTTTTATTTGTGTTTATCTTCTCTCCCGTGTACTTCTGGGTGTCTCTATAATTATTATTCTTCCTAAATTGTAGCTATTCTCCACAGTATCTAACTCAATGGATTTATATAGGCAGTTTTCTCCTTGTTCAATTTTACTTAATTAAATTAAATATTAAATATTCAAGATAAACATATTTTTAAAATAATAGCTAGCATTCATATATCACTTTAAGATGTGTAAAGCAATTTACAAATATTTTCTCCTTATAACAACTCTTCGAGGTAAGTACTGTTATCATCCACATTTTACAAATGAACTGAGGCTGATCAGGGTCCCACAGCTCTAAATGTCTGAAGTTGGACCTGAACTCAAATCTTATCTAAGTCCAGGATCAGCTCTCTATTTAGCTACCTTGAGCCACCTAGCTACCTTGATAAGGCTTACTAAATATAGAGGCTCACCTCGACTTTACTGGGGTTTTGATTCCAGAGTACCAGTCAATATTACAATAATGTGAGTCAGACACGTTTTTTGGTTTCCTAGCACATAGAAAAGTGATGTTTATACTTTCCTATCACCTATTAAGTATACAATAGTATTATGCCTTTAAAAAAAAAAAAAAAAAGGTACATACCTCAACTAAAAAATGTATTATTGGGGGCAGCTGGGTGGCGCAGTGGATAGAGCACCAGCCTTGAATTCAGGAGGACCCGAGTTCAAATCTGGTCTCAGACACTTAACATTTCCTAGCTGTGTGACCCTGGGCAAGTCACTTAACCCCAGCCTCAAAAAAAAAAAAAAAAAAAAGTCTCATTGTTAAAAAATGCCACCTATCACCTAAGTCTTTAATGAGTCATAATCTTTTTGCTGTTTGGAGGGCTTGGCCTCCATGCTGATGGCTGCTGAGTGATCAGGGTAATGGCTGCTGAAGGCTGAGAAGGCTGTAACAATTTCTTAAAAATAAGACAATAAAGTTTGCTGTATCAACTGACTCTACCCTTCATGAACATTTTGAGACCACTGCAGGTTGTTAACTGGCCTATTTTCTTTTTTTTTCTGTAGTATTTTATTTTTCCAAATACATGTAAAGATAGTTTTCAACATTCAGTTTTTGGTAAAACTTTATTTAAGTGGACTATTTTCAATATTGTTATGTCTCAAAGAATACAAGGTCTAAGGAGAGGAAGAGAGGCAGGAATAGGCAATCAGTGAAGTATAACAGTTATCAATTAAGTTTACTATCTAATATGGGTACAATTTATGGTGCCTCAAAAGAATTACAACAATAACCTAACAGATCAATGATCACAGATCATCATAAGAGATATAATGATAATAATAAAGTTTTAAATACTGCAAGAATTACCAAACAGTGACACAGAGACATGATGTAATCATATGCTGTTGAAAAAAATGGCACCAATAGACTTGCTTGATGCAGGGTTAACACAGACCTTCAATTTGTATCTGCAAAATGCAATAAAATGAAACACAGTAAAATGAAGTATATCTGTAAGAGTCTATCATTTTAAAATTTTAGTCATGGTCCAAAACTTCAGATCCTATCCTCAAATGCCAGCTTCTTAACTAGGTATTCATTTTATAAATGTGCTTCTTTACTTTAAATTCTTTGCCTAAACTGGGCAGCAGGAAACCAACCCCTGTGATCTAAGGCATTTAATGTCTTGCCCCAAACTCTATTATCTCTAGGAATACTTTCTTTGCTCCTTCTGGCAGTATGATTTGTGTTTCTATGAATCAATAAGTAAGTACTTTCAGGTTTTCCAAATATTGGGGAGGTTCTCCATAAAATCTTTAATAAAAGACCTAGGAAAATACTATACTCCTTTCTTACTATTATCAGATCAACAAAGACTTGACTAAGACAAAAGACATAAAGTAATGAAAGAAAAAAAACAAAAATCAAAATTACAAGAGTACCCCTCAGCAAAGAGTTTTCAACTACTTCAATATCAACAACTACAATTTGTCTTTTATGGGATGAATTCACATGCTTTCCTTGGACAGCCGCTTTCTTTCTTTCTTTTTTTTTCCCCCCTGAGGCTGGGGTTAAGTGACTTGCCCAGGGTCACACAGCTAGGAAGTGTTAAGTGTCTGAGACCATATTTGAACTCAGGTCCTCCTGAATTCAGGGCTGATGCTCTATCCACTGCGCCACCTAGCTGCCCCCTAAGACAGCTGCTTTCTTAAGAATGAAGAGTTCTTACCTCCAAAGAGTTGTAAAACTGTGCATACCTTTTGATCCAGCAATACCACTGCTAGGCCTATCTCAAAGATATTCATAAAAGGGGAAAAGGACCTATATGCATAAAAATATTTATAGCAGCTCTTTTTGGGGTACCTAAAAATTGGACATCAAAGGAATATGCCCATCAGTTGAGGAACCGCTGAACAATCTGCAGTATATGAATATTATGTAATACTGATTGTTTTATAAGAAGTTATCAGTAGGATGATCTCACAAAGGCCTGGAGAAACTTACATGAACTGATGCTGAGTGAAAGGTACAGAACCAAGAAAGCACTGCACAGCAACACTGAGATCAATAACATCATGATGATCAGCTATGGATGACTTAGCTACTTTCAATAACATAATGATCTATGACAAATCTCAAGGACTTATGATAAAAATACTATCCAGCTCCAGGAAGTGACACTGGTTCTTCTGATACTGTAGGTATTTCTCAGCCATCTAAAACAATCATTATCTTTCCCCAACTATTCTTTTTTTCCTAATTTTTCTATTTTTGCCCAGATAACCTCCCTTCCAGTAACCTAGATTCAAAACTTCAGAATTTCCTCAACTCTTCTCTCTCCTTCACTTCAAATATAGAATCAGTTGCCAAATCTTGTCAATTCTATTTCCAGAAGACATCTTGAACTGATCCCTTTTCTTCACTCATATTGCTAACATCCTAATAAGGCCTCTTATCACCTTCACCTGCACTACTTCAGTAGCCTTCTAAAATAATAGTCTCTCTGCATCTAGTTTCTCCTCTGCAGTCTGTTCTTCATGTAGGGGTTAAATTATCTGACTGTCACTCCTTAATTCAGTGAGCTTCAGAGACCTCTTTTTTAGCTGTAGATAAAATATAAACTCCTTTATTTGACTTTTAAGTTTTTAAAAAATCTAGTCAGGAATGGTGGAGGGGATGTGGGAAAACTGGGACACTGATGGATTTGGAACTATGCTCAAAAAGTTATCAAACTGTGCATTCCCTTTGATCCAGCAGTGTTACTACTGGACTTATATCCCACAGAGATCTTAAAGGAGAGAAAGGGACCTGTATGTGCCAAAATGTTTGTGGCAGCCCTCTTTGTAGTGGCCAGAAACTGGAAACTGAGTGGATGTCCATCAATTGGAGAATGGTCCGATAAATTGTAGTATATAAATGTTATGGAATATTATTGTTCTGTAAGAAATGACCAGCAGGATGAATACAGAGAGGCTTGGAGAGACTTACATGAACTGATGCTAAGTGAAATGAGTAAAACCAGGAGATCATTATACATTTCAACAACAATACTGTATGAGGATGTATTCTGATAGAAGTGGATATCTTCAACAATGAGAAGATCCAATTCAGTTCCAATTGATCAATGATGGACAGAATCAGCTATACCCAGAGAAGGAACACTGAGAAATGAATGTGGATTACTTGCATTTTTGTTTTTCTTTCCAGGTTATTTTTACCTTCTGAATCTGATTTTTCTTGTGCAACAAGAGAACTGTATGTATATTATATTTAAGATATACTTTAACATGTTTAATATATATGAGACTGCCTGCCATCGAGGGGAGAGGGTGGAGAGATGAAAGGTAAAAGTTGGAACAGAATTGAGTGCAAGGGACAATGTTGAAAAATTACCCATGCATATGCTCTGTCAATAAAAAGCTATAATTAAAAATATATATATAGTCAGGCTAGATTTTAGGAACTAGGATTTCTGGGACAGTTTCTTCTAGAAATAATTTGCATATAATTTACATTTAATTTTTTGATAACATGTATTCATTATCCTCCAACACAATATGAGCTTCTTAAAAACAGGGACTATTTATGTTTTTTCATCTTCAGAGACTAACACAATGCCTAGCATATTATATAGTAGGCACAAATAAGTGCTTATTGAATTTTTAAAGATAAAATTACATTTTATTTTCACAAAAATCTACCTCTTCTTATCTCTGTAACTTCTCAATAAAACCTTTCTTACAAACATGTACAGTCAAGCAGAGCAAATTCTTGCATTGGCCATGTTTAAAACAACAAAACAAAACAAAAATTATTTCCTCTGCCTTCTCAGTCCATCTTCTGTTAGGAGGTTGCAAACATGTGTCATTATGAATCCTCTGGAATTGTGGTTGATTATCTCTTAGCTGCTAAATTCCATGACTTTTTCTCTATCCTCATTGTTTTTGACCTATCTGCAGTCTCTAACAAAGTGGCTCACTCTCTCCTTGACAGGAATTTTCTACTACTTATCTGATCACTCCTTCTGTCTCCTATGCAGGATTCTCCTCCAGATCACAGCTCCTAACCATAGGTTCCCCTTCCTTTTCTTTTCTCCTCTCAACAGCTACACTGATCTAAAAATTATGATCTCTATGTTGATGATTCTCATAGCTACCTTTCCTGCCCCAATCTTTCTGCTTACCTCCAAATTCACATCCCCAAGTGTCATTTAGACATCTCAAACTAAATTTCCAAACGACACCTTAAGTTCTACTAGTCCAAAACAGAACTCATCTTTCCCTCTGACTTCTCCTCTCCTATAGAAGTTCCCTATTACCACAGAGGAAAGCACTAGTCCCCCAGGCTTCCAACCTAGAGTATTCCTGGATTCCTCACTAACTCCTCACCCTTTAGAGCTGAGCTATTTCCAGAGCCTGTTCAATTTCAACTTTGCAGCATCTCTTGATATACTCTTTTTTCTCCTCTGACACTGCTCCTACTGTGGTTCAGGCCCTTATCACCTCACACTTAGACTACTATAAAAGCTGCTGGTTGGCTGGCCTGACTCAAATTTCTCTCAAATCCAACTCCAATCCACCCTCCTCCTAGTGATTTTCTAAAACTCAGGTCTGATCATGTCACCTTTCTACCTTCTCAATAAACTCCAGTGGCTCCCTATTGTCTCCAGGAGCAAATACAAAATGTCCTGCTTGGCATTCAAAGCCCTTCATAACCTGCCCCTTCCTACCTTTCCATTCTTATATACCTCACTGTGGAGCATGTATTCTTCAATCCAATGGCACTGGCCTCCTGATTGTTCCAACAAGATGGCATCTCTGCTCCAGGGATTTTCTTTGTCTCCCTTCTTCACTTCAACTACTGACCTCTCTAAAGGTCCCAACTAAGCTTCCACGTTCTGGAGGTATACCACCCCCTAACCCTTCTTATTTCTAAAGTCTTCCCTCTATTAATTATTTCCTATTTATCTATATACAGCTTGCTTTGTATAGTTTCTTCTCCATTAGATTATAAGCTCCTTGAGAGCAAGGACTATCTTTTGCCTCTTTAGTTTTAGTATTTAACATACTAAAGGCACCAAAGTAGGCATTTAATAAATATTTACTATTAATCAGAAATTCTAAGTCTTTCAAAGTTGTTTGTATTTATAATACTGTTGTTGTTATATAAAGTGCTCCTCTGGTTTGCTGACTTTGCTATTCATCAGTTCATATGTCTTCCCAGGTTTTTCTGAAACTATCCCCTCCACCATTTACAGCACAACAGAATTCTATCATATTTATATACTGTAACTTATTTAGTCACTCCTCAGTTGGTGATACCCCTCAGTTTCCAGTTTTTTGCTACCACAAAAAGGACTGATGTAAATGTTTTTGCATATTTAGGGTTTTTTCTCAGTCTCCTTGAGATACAGAGTTAATAGTGATATTGTCAAAGATTTTACACAATTTAACAACTTTGAGGACACAATTCCAGTTAATTTCCAGAACAATTCTTCCAGCATTTGTAATTTTCCATTTTTTTTCTTTTTTGGTCAATTTTGCCAATCTGATGGGTATGAGGTAAAAATTAAGAACTGTTTCCGAGGGCAGCTAGGTGGCACAGTGGATAGAGCACCAGCCTTGAATTCAGGAGGACTGGAGTTCAAATCTGGTCTCAAACACTTAACACTTCCTAGCTGTGTGACCCTGGGCAAGTCACTTACCCCCAGCCTCAGGAAAAAAGAAAAAACCTCCATAAAAAGAATTGTTTTCATTTGAATTTCTCTAATTATGAGTGCTTTGGAGCATTTTTTCATGTACTTACTGACAGTTTGGATTTCTTCCCTTAGTTCCTAATGGATAAATTTAACAATTTATCAATTAATGGCTCTTATTCCCTTCTGTATCTTAGAAATGAGAACTTTATCAGAAAAAACCTACTATATTTTTCCCATTTTTCTGTCTTCCACTATTTGCTGATTTTGTCTACACAAAAGCTGTTTCATTTTATATAATCATAATTGATCTTTGATTTCTTGTGACCCTTCTCCATTTCATTTAATCATAAATTTTTCCTTTATCTGTAAATCTGAGCAGAGGTAATTACTTTCTGGCTTCTCTAATTTGTTTAAGAGGTTATCCATAATTTATACTTAAGTCAGGTACCCATTTGAAGCCTATATGGTCTAAGTTGTTGAGTGTATATACTTGTTTTCTTCCGAACTGTTTTCCAGTTTTCCCAACAGTTTTTGTCAAACAGGGGGATAGCTGAGATTTATCTTTGGATTTATCAAATACTAATTTGTTGTACTCTTTTGACCTGTATCACATTTATTTTAATGATTACTACTCTGTAGAATAGTTTTGAGATCTAATATTGCTGGGTCTCTTCATTTTCATTTTTTTCAAATTTAATTTCCTTGATATTTTTGACTTCTCATTCTTCCAGATGAATTTTCTTAATTTTTTTCTAGATCTATAAAGTAATCTTTCTGTAGCTTTTTATGGCACCAAATAAGTAAATTCATTTAGGCAGGATTGTCATTTTTATCACATTGGCCTATTCACAAACAATATTTTTCCAAATTTGTCTTCAATACAGAGCATTTTATAAGTATGTTCATATAATTTCCATGTGTCTTAGAAGGAGAACTCCCAAGTATTTTATATTGTTTGTAATTATTTTAAATGTAACTTCTCTTTCTATCTCTTCCTGATGGATTTTGTTAGCAACAAATGGAAATGTTGGTGAAATGTGTAGATTTATTTTATATTCTACAACTCAGCTGAAATTATTTCATCTAACTTTTTAGTTAATGCTAAGGTTCTCTAAATACACCATTATATCAATTGCAAAAAGAAAAATGTGTTTCCTCTTTGCCTCTGATTATTCCCTCAATTTCTTTTTCTTGTTATTGTCATAATTAGAATTTCTAGCACTATATCGAATGGTAGTGGTGAGGAATATCCTTGATTTATCTGTGATTTTACTGAAAAGATTTTTAGTTTACTCTTATTATAGATAATCCTGCCTCTTGATTTTAGATAGATACCATTTACATAATTTTTCCTATGTTTCTTAATGTTTTTAACAGGAATAGGTATATCTTGTCAGAAGCTTTTTCTACATCTATTATTATATTCTTTTATGATTTTCCTAATACTGAACCAGTCTTGCATCCCTAGAATAAATCCAGTTTAGTCATAGTGTAATATTTTTGCGAATGCTTATTGAACAGTGAATGAATGTTAATCTATGGTTATGCCACATTGCTAGAAGCTATATATCTTTAAGGCATTTCTTCTACTTTGTGTTTCTATTTACAATTTCCACTAACTATATCTATCAATTGTCTCGAGTTCATACACATTCATCCCAGCAGAAATGTTTTTTAGCAAACATTATTTTAATGAAGACCCAACAGCTGTACCTTTAGACTGTGTAGTTTTTTGTTTGTTTTCTGAAGAGTTTTATTTTAGGGCGAAAAAGTAGCACAGTGGATAAAGCACTAAACATGGAGTCAGAAAGTTCTGATTCAAATCCATCTTCACATATTTACCAACTGTTTGTCTCAGTTTCCTTAACTGTAAAATGGAGATAATAATAACACCTACCTCCCAGTGTTCCTGTGAAAATTAAATAATACTTGTAAAGTAGATGTTACATAAATGCTAACTTAAATTATGCTAACTATATATTAACTATAATGCTAATTGCATGGTTTTTTTTATCTTTTCAGTAAGAACCATTGATCTTTTCTAGTAGTTTGCAATGCTAATTTACTCTTTAGACAAAGTACAGCCCAATTTTCTGCCCTATTTTTCCTCCTTTTTATACTGTTACATTTTTTTTTAAAGATAATCATTTTCTATTCCACATTGTATGTAGTCTATGTACGATTAAGTCATGTAGTCCATCTGACAACTGACTTCCTTTGGGTAATAAAAGAAACAACTTCACAAAGTTTATTAAATAATATAGCATCTTTTTTTTTCCTCAAGGAAATTAACAGGAATGTCAAATAAGTTCCAAATTCCAATGAAAGTTTCAATTCAACCTGAGTGTCTTACGCAAAATTTTTTTACTATAATCAAGAACTGTAAAGAAAGAGCTTACACATGATAAATGTGGAAATATGTTTAGAAGAACTACATATATTTAACCTATATTGGATGACTTGCTACTTAAGGGAAGATGGGGAAGCAGGGTGGGAGTAAAGTTTGTAACACAAGGTTTTATAAAGATGAACGTTGAAAAACTATCTTCACATGTATTTTGAAAAATAAAAAGCTATTATTATAGTAAAAGAAATGAGAAAAGAGTACAGAAACCTTTAAATCATTTCCATAAGCATCACTTCCCTTAACATTATGAAGAGGGGAAAAGGCTACCTGTATCTGAAGGACGTAGAGAATCAGTATCACAAGTGAAAAAGGTCTGATGATCCTGAGCTGACAAGTTCATGTCATAATATGTAAGTGGTTCCTTGCCCGTCACCCATGTATATCTTTATCAAAACAGAAAAAAAAATTCAAACTGAGTATAGTAGACAACCTATTAAATTCAAAAGAGACAATTTTAAATGCTAAAAAGTGCTACAGTCAATTTCATTTTTTGAATATATTATTATTATAATATATTTATTATTTACTAAAATAATTTATTAATTTCAAAAAAAAGAAGAAGAAAAGAAAAGAAAGAAAAATGAAATCAGAAATAGAGGTAAATAATGTAGTATGGAAAAAATGCTGGACATGTCAGAATTCCCAAGTTTGAATCCCAGCTCTAATGCTCACTATGTAATCCTAGCAGATATAAAATAAGGCAAATAATACTATATCACAAGTGTTCTAAGGAAAATAGTTCATAAATTTTAAAGTGCTATAGAAGCCTTAATTAGTATATTATCACAGTACCTATCACACAGTAGGCTCTTAATAAATGCTATTGATTACTGACAAAAATCACAATTAGTTTAAGTCCTTCTCTTATCAAAGCTCTTAAGAAAAAAAAAAAGACCTCAAATAAATATCCTCCAAATTATCAAAAGATTCATGAAAATATTGCTATCATTGCCTGAGAAATTATTTTAATTTGCCTCAAAATGAACCACAGCATTTCTCAGTCTTGTAATGGTCAAAGAAAACACAATACTGACCAAAACTGAAAATAACATCCAGACAATTAAACTAAAAATATATGTTTTCTAAATAGTGTAAAAATGCCCAATATTATTTAAAAAAGAAATAGAAGCAGCAGTATAGGTTTAAAAAAAACACCAAAAACACACACATACAAAAATCAAAAAATAAAAATCAGGAAAAACATATAAAACTAAGATCAAGTGGAGTCCTATAATAAAAAAAAAGTTATATTCAGGATGAAATAATGTATTCAGAATAAACTCTCCCATTCTGAAATTTAATGTTTAATTGGGAAATAGTGACAACTAAAATGTTCTTTTATTCTAATTGTTTCTCAACACTTTCTACAAAAAAATTCTTTAAAATATCTATGTCCTAAATTGTTTATCAAGAGAATACTTGCATAATGATAAATGTTGGAGAGGATGTGTGAAAACTGGGACATTAATACTTTGTTGGTGGAGTTGTGAACTGATCCAACCATTCTGGAAAGCAATGTGGAACTATGCCCAAAAGGATACCAAACTGTGCATACCCTTTGATCTGCAGTGTTTATACTGGGCTTGTATCCTAAAGAGATCATAAAGGAGAGAAAAGGACCCACATGTGCAAAAATATATACAGCAGCCTTTTTTGTAGTGACAAGGAATTGGAAACGGAATGGATGCCCATCAGTTGGAGAATGACTGAATAAGTTATGGCATGTGAATGTTATGAAATATTATTGTTCTAGATAAGCAGGATGATTTCAGAGAATCCTGGAGAGACTTACATGAACTGATGCTAAGTGAAGTAAGTTGGAACCAAGGGAACATTGTACACAGCAATAGCAAGATTATGCAACGATCAATTATGATGGATGTGACACTTTTCAAAAATGAGGTGATTCAGGGAAATTCCAATAGTGATGGAGAGAGCCATCTATATCAAGGGAAAGGACTATGGGGACGGAGTGTTGAATTCAATACAGTATTTTCGTCTTTTTTGTTGTTGTTTGCTTGCTTTTTGTTTTCTTTTTTTTTTTTTCTGTTTTAATCTGATTTTTCTTGTGCAGCACGGTAATTGTAGAAATATGTATAGAAGGATTACATATATTTAACATATATAGAATTACTTGCTGTCTATGGAAGAGAGTGAGGGAAAAGAGGGAAAAAATAATTTGAAACACAAGGTTTAGCAAGAGTGAATGTTGAAAACTATCTTTGCATATATTTTGAAAATAAAAAGCCATTATTAAAAAAAATAGCATCTTCCTTCAGGGTTGTTGTGAGGATCAAATGTAATTAATATGTAATGAAACAAATGCTTATTACAATGGGCAAAAAAAGGAAAGAGAATACTTGTTTTGAAGGAATGCTTCTTATTGTTTTTGAAAGAAAAATATTTATCAGAATTGAGCAAAATATAAGCACTTCAAGGGTAGGAGTTTTGTCTCTGTGACCTTAATACCTAATATAGCACTTTGTACATATCAAGCACTTAATAAATGTTAACTGAATTATAGGAAACAGTAATAATAATGCTTCTACAAGTTAAGCCTTAGGCAAATGACACTGCCTCAATAAATTCTAGTTTTTCTCATCCACAAATGGGGCACAATTGCTAACCCTTCACAGAAGAGTGGTAATTTTAATATTCACAAAATATGGAATATTTCCAGAGTACTTTTTATCAGGAACTAAATATTTAAATTACTAATATGCTTAAAATTAAATTAAGATATAATACCTTCTGTATTCAGCCCCTCTGAAAAGATTTAAAGGGTTTCGCCATACCTTGCATTCTGGAAAAGTAAAGTAAAAACATATTTAAAAAACTGAAAACAAAACTATATATACAATTAAAAAAATAACACCTGAGCACAAGGGAGACCATTCATTCATTCATGCAACATACATTTACTAAGTACTTTCTACTATGCTAGGTGCTATGGGGAAAACAAAGATGATTCAGAGATCTTACACTCTAGAAAAAGAGATAAAGACAAGAAAGTAGTCTATACCTAGACTATAAAGAAACAGGTAAAATATTCAAGAAGTTCAATGAAAGGAGAGTTAATTTTCCATTGGGAGAGAACAGAAAAAAGTCCAAGGGAGTGAGCATTATTGTCAGTTGACCCTTGAAGGAACAGATATTTATGAATGAAGGCAAAGAAATGGAAAATGTAGGACATGTGATAGAATAATCCAATTTGTCTAGAGATGAAAAAAAAATCAACAAGTTAGGTTGGAAAGGCAGGCCAACTCTAGAAGAGCTTTGAATAGTAGGCAAACAATTTATCTGACAGCCTGCAAACTCTCAAACAGCCTGCAAAACTTACTAGTGCTAAAATCAGATTAATATGTAATTGGGAAATGTTTACCAAAATAAATAAAAATACCATATAATATAGATAATATTAATTTGTGGATTTCTAAGTCAATACAGGCATTCTTTTTTCTATATGATTTTGATTAAGAGGTTTAAACATTATTCAATAGGCATGAAAAACTATTTAAAGTTTTTGAACAGAATAACACTAATTATGTTGCTTTAGGACAACTTCCATAATAAATATCAGTGAGGACATAGCATAGAAAAAAACATTTCCATAGAAATTACAGCTATTATAAAAAATAACTCATCTTTTAGTTGTGGACAAATAGAGAAATATGTTCTACCCACATGCAGTAGGCAATAATTGCTTCTCTCCTTTTCTGGTCATCCATGGGATGTTAAGTCTATAAGATAAAATTGCTACCATATCTCCCTGTACTTCTGTAAGATCATTAGTTTTAATTTCCATTTGATTTTTAAAAACCAAACCATCTGGCTCCAACAGTTTTGGTTTTATTTTTAAGCAAAATGGATCAAAATTACTAAGCTTGTAAAATAGCTTATAATTTTTTTTTAATCTTCCACTAATACTCTATTTGACAAATGAGGTGGTGTAGTCAATACAGCATTGGGCTTGGAAGCAGGAAGATTTATCTTTATGTGTTCAAATGTGGGCTCATACTAGCTGCATGACCTCTGACAAGTCACTTAACTATTTTGCCTCAATTCTTCATCTATAAAACGAACTAGAGGAGGAAATGACAAGCCATTCCATTATCATTGCCAAGTAGATCCCAAAATGGGTCACAAAGAGTCGGACACAACTGAAATGATTGAACATTAATTTTAAAAAAAGGTTCTATTGTGATGCTTAATTCTGATGTGGTGACATCCCTGGATTCTAAAAGACTACACTGTTAAAGTTCTTACAGAGTTGATGCCACTAGAAATATTCCAAGTACAGACCAATGATGGACTGTTGTTCAAAGCCCAGTCTAAGTTCAGAAAAGCTCATCACCATCAGACTGATCAATGGGCAATGAACTCCTTGGATATGACAACCTGTCTCCTAAAGTGTGATTTGGGGAAGTAGGGAGCTACATTGATAGGAAGAATATCCACAGCAATAAATCACACATCTTTTAAAGCAATATTACAAAAGAATTATATTATCTTTGTGGTACAAAAAGAAAGCAGTAAAACCAATAATCCCCAAATCATCTATATCAGGTGACAGAATATACATCACCTTTCACATGCCCCAATGAATTTTTTCTAATTATGTCTGGTTTATATTAATAACAGCGAAGAACAAAGACAATGTATTTTTTAATATATCAAAGCAAGTCTAGATTTAAAAGTCAACTATGCATAACCGAATCCTGCAGCTCCCCTACAGAAAGTAGAGGAGGCCAGAGCAATGATGGTGGGGTAATAGAAAGCAATACTGTGTAGCTCTTCTTCACAAACTCCTCCTTAATAGATTTACAAAGTCCAGATGGAGAAATCCAGAAAGAGCCTCCATGAGTCCTTTGTCAAGAATAGCTTTGAGGTCTGTGCTCACCAGGGACAGGCCTGGGTAAGCACTCCAGCACCCAGGGAGGGGCTCCAAGGCCCAGACCACTGAGGCCCTTACAGGTGTCCTCTCCATGACCCATAGTCACAAATCCAGGCTGGAGTGAAAAGGGGACCTGCCCATGGCAGTGGCATTCCCATTCCTGCACAGGCAGGTCGTGGGTGGTGGATGGAGAAACAAAGAAGCTCAGAATCCAGCAGGATCCCCAGAGAGCCAGCCTGCAGAAGAAAAAGTAAGGAGGAAAACCCAGAGCAGAGGGGAGCCTACCATTCAGTCACTCTGATCCAACAGAGCTTTCCAGCTGGCTCACGGATGCCAAGTCCAACAACAGCTAATCCTGCACAGTTTCAGGCTAGAGAAGAGCCATCACATTTGACCCTGATAAAAAACCTTAGGGAACAGATCCCCACTGTGTTAGAATAAAACAACACTCCCTACCCAAGAAAGTAGCAACAAGACCAACCTAGACCTCTCCAGAAATACCACAGAAACCCATCCTAAGATCTCATTCAAAGTCAGGAAGGGAGTTGAAAAAAGGGCAATCAAAAAAGAAATTAATCATAATGAGCTATGATGATGAATGCTCAGGACACAATGACTTCAAAATATCAATAAGCATGTCTCAGAGAAAAAAATGCTTTGGGCACAAATTCAATTAGAATTCCTAGAAAAGATGAATTAAGAGTTTTAAATGAGTTTAAAATATTTTTATAAATGGAATGATAGAGTTGAAGAAAAAAAAACTAGAAAAGAAATAAGAACTGTGGAAGAAAAAAATGGAAAGGATTAACAGCTTGCGAAAACAATACAAAACCTTGCCCAAGCAACAAAACTCCCTGAAAATTACAATAGACCAAATGAAATCAACAACTCCATTAGCCAACAGGAAATAGTAAAACAGAGTCAAGAGATTGAAAAAAAAGAAAAAATAGAAAATATCGCATAACAAAAATAACTGACCTAGAAAACAGATCAAGGAGAAAAATAAAAATTTTAAGAAACATTGAACTGTAAATCTTATAAGCAAACAAAAAGAACCTAAGCATTATATTTCAAGAAATCAAAAAACAAAATTGTCTATCTAAAAACCAGAAGGTAAAGTAAAAAAAAAAAAAAAAAAAAAAAGAATCCACCTCCTGAAATAAAAGAAACCCCAAAAAGAAAACTCCCATGTACATCATGACTAAGATCCAGACCTTCCAGGTTAAAAAAAAAAAAAAAAACAAAAAAAAACTGCTGCCAGCAATTAAAAAGTAAGAATTTAAGTACTAAGGATCCAAAGTCAGGATCACACACAAGACAGCTGTTACAACTATAAAGGAACAGAGAGAACGTGGAATACAATGTTCCAGAAAGCTAAGGATTTGAGCTTACAGTCAAGAATAACTCACCCATCAAAACTGTGTATATTACTACAGGGAAGGAAATGGGCCTTTAATGAAATAGAGGACTTCCAAGCTCCTGATTTAAAAAACTAGAGCTTCAGAGAAACTAAGGACAAACAGAAATGAAGATAAACATGAAAAGATAAACATGAATGAACAACGATAAAGGACTAAATAAAGATACACGACTAACAATTGAACATAGGAAGATGACACATGTATCTCTTTTAAGAGATTCAAACTGACAAAGCCAAGGAGTGGTTCTGTGGTATGTGATTCTAAGAATGAAAAGAGAAGAAAATGGATACGGAGGGATGGGTTGAAGAGGGAAAGGAGTGAGTGGGAAGAAGGGAACATAATCAGAGTGAACAAATTAGTGTTTGTCCCTCATTTTCAGAGAGACCAATGATACTACAGGTGATCCTTGACTTGTGCATCCAATGGATTTAGTAAGGCAAGATGGCACAAAGGTGTCCGTCTCACTCTCTCTTCCAGCAACCTAAATCCAGCAGCAGGGAAAAGTTAGGAAGCCTGATGCTGGGCAGCGGATGACTTTGCCACCTTCAACGACTAACCAAGCTCTAAGCTCTTAGCTTGCCTGCTCCAGCCCAAGGTCCAGGGAGCCAACTGGTTTCATCTCCCATTCCACAGGGGATGTCTTCTCATGCTGGAGGAGATTCCTCCCCCCCAATTCTATGACAGGTTTGAGGCTTCTAAATTATCCTAACCCAGTTTAGCCCACTGGCTTAGGTTTCCTGAGGCTGCTCAGTGCCAGAGGGGAGAGCAGGAACTCCCAAAGGGCAACAGGGAGCTTGGAAAAGAGCTCTTGCAAGCCTTTGCCCCAGAGGGGCTGGTGCTCTCTACCTATACAAAAGGGAGAAGAAGCTGGACACCTGAACCTCACTCTCACCTGAACTGGTCAATGAAGGAAGAACTAGGTACAGAAATACTTTTTACTGAAAGGTGAAATCAAAGAGAAAGGGGAAAAGGAGGAGTAGGAATTAAAGGGAAGGTAGGTTAAAGTAGGGATTAGTCCTAGGCAAAACAAATTCTAAGGCTATACAAAAATGTATTATGGCTTACTTTGAGGTGACAAGAAATGAGAACCTGAGAGAGTCCTTGTCCACTGGAGAATGAACAATTTATGGTATATAAATGAGATGGAATATTATGATGCTGAACTCTAATCACTAACCTTATTAATAACCAACCAGAATTCCATGGGATTAATGATGAAACATGCTACTAATCTCTTGAAAGAGAGTGTAGAATGAGACAAGTATGTTTTAGGAAGTAGCCAATGTGGAAATTTGTTTTGACTACATATGTTTGTACAATGGGTTTTGTTTTTCGTGTATTCACAATAGGAGAGAAGGGAGAGCTTGGTATAGGATTGTGAGAAGACTCTTAGAAAATTAAAACAAACAAAACTATATATGCACATAGATACATATATGCATACATGTGTGTACACACACACACACACACACACATATGCATGCAAACGTGTGTGTAAAAAGAAAAACTGGAAACTGATCAGCACACTGACCAAGCAAAAATCCTGAGGACTCAAGATGAAATATGCTGTCCATCTCCTAACAGGCCTAAGGAATTCCGTGAAGATTGAGATATATTGTTCAAATGTGGCCAATGAGAAAATTTTTTTTTGTTCAATAAAGCATACTTTTAATAGGGGTTTTGTTTTAATTTCTTCCTCAAAGTGGGGAAAAGGCAAATGAGAGGGAGAGAAGACTGGTCTGTATTTGAAAAATAAAATAAAATATAATTTAAAAAAATAAAAACTAAAGAAAGTAAGAAAAAAAGGTACTTGCCTATTTTATATATATATTTTTTTTAATCAAGATTAGACAGATTAGTCACCTGACAAATTTTGCCTATTGGTATCAGCTTCCCTGCCGACCAGAAGGAGAACCTGGCTCTGGAACATTATTCTCTGTCCCTCCAATGAGTGGCCGCAAATGGCTTATAGATACTTGCTCAATAAATGATGTACCATACTTGCGGAAGTACCACCATTCAAATATCTGTAACAAACAGAAAACAGTACTTAAGCCAGATTCGGTCACACCACACACACACCACACACACACACACACACACACACACAGTCAAATTGAACTTTTTAAAAAGATGTTTGTATTTAGGTCAGTATTTTAAGCCAGTTTTTGTTCTAAAACCAAAGTCAAATACAGCATCTCCCAATAAAGTATACTAAACAAAGAAATAATTCCTTTTCTATAATTAACATCAGGTTTTAGATAAACTCAACTTAATCCAGAAGATAAATAATCTATGAAAACTTCAAAAACAATTAAGTTATATTTATTTTCTCCAAAATTTATTGTGAATTATTTAAAATCCAACACTTATTTTATACTGTACTATTAGTAGTACATAAAGATTAAAAATGAAATAATACTGAAACACCTGAGTTATTTAAAGCAAGCACAAATTCAGAACAGTTGAAGTTCCACATTGAACATATTCATAAAATGTAGTAGTCACTACTTTCCTATTTCTATTGGATAACAAAAGCAACAAATTGAAATCCAAAGCAAAAATCTGCAGGCGATTCTTTATACTGCAATGGTAAAATGACCTTTATTCTAAAAATGGTCAAACTAATTCTATCAAATTACACCCTTCTCCTTCTCCCCCCCAAAGATTTAACAGAAAGAGATCAAAGTCAGAGCTCCTAGATTTAAATCCCAACTCTGCTATTTTGTGACCTCTACCAAGTTATAACTTTCTTGGCTTCTGTCTTCAACTGCAAAAGGAGGTATACTAGATGACTTCTCAGTGTCTTCTAGCTCTAAATCTATGATCCTCTATATATCTAAATGCTTGAAGGATCTATGATTTCTTTATCATAGGGAACTCCAAGCATGGTAACTCCCTTCACTTTCAAATGGCAATTAGTCTATAACTTAGTAAATAAATCATAAAAAGATGCTTGAGGCCCACACAGCTAATCAATATCAGAGCCTGGTCTTCTTAAATTCAAGGTCAATATTCCATGAACTATTTTGCTATCTTGCCATAGATTCTACTTAAGTCATTTTAAATGACCAGTTTTTTACATCTTGAGTACAAAATGTATTTATATATGACATATATATATGTACATATATATATATGAGGCTCTTATATAAATTTCTTTCAAATAACCAACTGAAAAGACATTCTTTTTTGAAGTTTTATTTAAAACATAAAACCTACCTAAAATCAAAATCACAACCATTTCTTAAACTTTAGATGTAACCATATACATCTCAAACAGATAGATCATGCCTGAAAAAATAAAATCTTCCAAAACTTCAATAATTTTTTTTGCTTTAGTATGCATTATGACAAATATATTAGACAAATTCTAGGTTTAAACTCTTAACTTTCAGCACTCTATAAATGAATTTATATAAACATAACTCCCCATCATCCTTATAGCCCAGACTAGAAAACTAAGTATCACCTTTGACTATTCTTTCTTGCTCATCAGCCATATCCAACTACTTGCAAGTATTGTCAGTTCTCCTTCTAAAACATCCTCTATATCCATCCCTTGTTCTCTATTAATCTGATAACCATCCAAATTCAGGCTCTAGTTATCTCTTGCAAAGAATTCTAAAATAATCTACTAAATAGTCTCCCAGGCTTCTTCTCCATTTCAGTTTTCAGAAAGCTATCAAAAATAATCATCCTAACGTGTAAGACTGTGTCCAAAACACCACTATCTAAAAATATTCAATAATATTTCCACTGCTTAGGAAATAACAAACTATTTAGCCTAACATTTAAGGTATCCTGCACCCTAGATTCATTTCACATACCCATATTTCAACCAGGTAGAACTACTAGGTATTCCCCAACCTCATGCCGTTTTCTTTGCATTAGGCCTTTGCTTCTTGTCCTGCATGCCTGTAATATTCTCTTTCTTCACCCTAGGAAAATCCTGGTTTTCTTTCAAGTCCAGCTCAGGGGTCACCTCCCCTGGAGCCTTTCTGGATTCCTTCTCCCCAAGGGATCTCTTCCTTCTTAAATTTCTTAAAGCATTTTGTCAAGACTTTTCTTTATTATACCATGTAACACACTTATTTATCTCTGTAGCCCAACTAGTAAGCAAGACTGGGTGAAGATCTGGAATTCAGGTTGGCTCCCTTTCTGTTACCATACCACAGTTGTTTCATGCTGAAATGGCTTAATTCTATTTTTATTCCTACTGAAACAACGGGGCATTTTATCTCTGAATTATCTCTGAATGTGGAACCAGTTTAGTCTTCCTAAGAAATAGGATAAAACTTCTTTAAAAGAGAGAATGTTTTACTAATAAAAATTGTTCATGAGACATGAAAACTTAAATATGATTGCTTCAAAGTCAGGAAAAACATTGTTCTTTACGAAATGAACTACTGATGAGTTTTTGTTTTTTTCCCAACAAGTACATTATAAAATATTGGACCCTACTGCTCTTTAATTACTCCCAGTGTAGCAATTATCAGTGTAGTAATACTACAATGGTATTATATTTTTTCATAACCTAACTCAAAATATATAAATACAAGAAATTAAATACATTATCATATATTGAATACTAATTTTAAAAATGTAGAATGAAAGTTAAAGATACTATAGAAACCTTACTTGACTTTTTCATGTATAAAAACCCACTAATTTTGGGAACAACCTTTAACTGTATTTCATACATAGCTAGAATAGAAGAAAATAAGTTTAATTCTGAATAAGACCATGTTTTTATTTAAAGCTATCATGGAAAGTTTATTTAAATTTCTTTCTTTTGCATATTAAAAACCCATTGGTTTCAGGTACAACCTTTAGATATATTTTATGCTTGCCTAGAATGTTAAGCTATGAATAAGACTTACAAATAATTTCATTTTGAGGCTTATAATTCATACTTAGCTTTCACCCTGGATTCCTTAAATAATAAAAAAAAAAAAAAAAGCACAAAAATAAATCAAAAGTAATCCATTTCTTATGACTAGTTTTTCACTTTAATTCAATGGTCAGTACACACTGAAGTTACTATCAAGCATTTGTTACAGCTAAACAAGCACTACTATTTCTATTACAGCTGGAGAGCACCACCTAGAGAGGAGAAGTAAGAACGAAGAGTTCACTAACATAAGCATGCTATCCTTGTACTTCTTCAGATATTTATTTACATTCACAATTTACTTCCCAATCATCCGTTTTTCAAGATTTACACTAATGAATCCACAACATGAATGAAAAAAATATATAAACTACTTACAAATATAAGTCCAGATATTAGAGATGACGTCCCTGTTAGTGCCACATAGAATTTTGGAGTCAAAGAATTTAAAAATGTTGTCACTGCAATGAGAAAATAATGTTCAAGTGAAAAAAAAAAATCAATTTCTGAGATATTTAATTAGGATGAAAGCAAATATATATAAGAAGGAGTCAATGATGCAGATAAATCTCATTTAAAAACTGCAAATCCCAAAAAGATTACTTGAAGCCAACAACTTCCATTGTTATTACTTCTTATGCAGAATTAAAAGATAATCTTCTTAGAATTTTATGTTACTAATCTGTGAAATTCCAAGAAGCATTACAAAATCAGTAAAGCCTTGCTTTTGTGAAGGAAAGGAATAACCTCTTAGTCATATCCAATTATATTTACTTTTCTAAGTGGATGGAGAGCTAACCAAACTTCTCTCAAGGCTTTACCGAAGACACCACGTCACTTCTTACTTGTTTTGTCCAGGTAAAGATTTATTTTTTCTTTCTTTTTTTTTTTTTTTTTCCTGAGGCTGGAGTTAAGTGACTTGCCCAGGGTCACACAGCTAAGGATTTATTTTTTCAAAAGAAATTTGCTAGAAAATGGGAGGGCATGAATCAGAAACCATTCATCCTGAGCAAGTCTTTTTGGGATACTATTTAGAGAATCAAAACAACTCAATAATAGATGTAACAGAAAGAGCTCTGAGGATGATTTTGGCCATTGGTTCTGTCCTAAATAAATATTTACACCAGGAAACTGCTTTTCTTACTCTAAATTTTAAGGAAATTTTGAAAAATTAAAAATCAATTATAATACGTAAAATGGAGGATGGATAGATAAAAAGAGGGATGGAAATTTGTCCTCAGCGAATACTGCAAACACTGAGTGATGAGTGCAGCAAAAGGAACAGATAAGAGAAGTGACTTTTTTCATGTTTTGGCTGCATTTCAGAACAAGGTTTGCTAGACTCATTGTGGTTGAACTGCCCAGGATAAGTAGTAATAAAGATTGGGCAGGACCCTCAGGAAAAGGAACATTCTATTTTCCACTTCGTGCTTCACCGCGGTGAGAAGGGCCAGGCTCCTCAGGGGCAGCCTTGTTTCTAATGTTCTGTGTGCTGTCCCACCTCCTCCACCTCAACCCAGACCCAGTGCCCGCTACTTGATCTTCACCATTATCTTCTTTTCATTTTACTTTCATATTCTACTTTTATTACAATTTATGCTTTATTATAAATTATACCCTATCTATAAAGGCAAAAGGAACATCCCTCTTCTTTGTATGGCCACAGTTTCGGATTTAATGCTAGGAAGCCCTGGCGGTGAAATTCTCTCAGCAGCTTGTCAGTTTCGGAGAGCTCCTAGGAGAATGCCTTGGGCGGGGTTTCATAGGCGGCCCGCTGCCTCTCAAAACAGCTCCTTCCAAAGCGAGCATGAAGGCCCACGCTGGTGTGCATGAGAAAATGAGGCAGAGAAATGAACCAGCCTTCAAAGTCACTGAGGCGGAAGTGTCCGAACCCGCTTCTCTCTCTGCAAGCCCAGGGAAGGATGCTCATGGTCTATCTACCGAATGGACTTATGGACAATTTTTTGTGGCCGTGGAATCAAACTCAAAAAGGGGGGGAGAGGGGATCCTAATCCATGAAGATCCTAAAACGCGGCGTTATGATTCTTTATTGTGTTTTTATCGACTTGATTAAATATCCCAGTATCTTAATCTGTCCGGACGCAGGGGAGTGCGGCCAGTCTGACATTTCTGGCTTAGTAAATCTCATCGTTTCGAGCCCTATCCCAACCAGGAGAGGAAGAAAAAATGAGATTTTTGCTGATTATTAAAAAAAATAATAATAATAATGTTTAAGAGAACAGAACATCTAGCTATAGATGCAATGCAATCATTTGTACCCAAAGTTTTAAACTTAAATTTAGGCTTTAAAACGGGTAAAAGATTCTTTTGGAACAGTTCTTTATTAAGCGGACGCTACGAGCAAGGTGTTGGGGATGTAAAAGTCAAAGAATACCAATACAGTAAAGTTTCTGTCCAACCGGCATTGATGCCCGGGACTGCGAGATCTCCCAGCGTCCCACTCTGTGAAATGGGGTGGCGGGTCCTGAGGGGAGGCCAGAGCAAGCCCAGCCCTCCGCTACCGGGGTTAAAGGGCTTGGGGCGGGGGAGGGGGGGAAGGTCGGTAATTAAGGGTAAGCGCCTCTCCAGAGCTCCACTCTCAGAAGAGGAACCGGCGCGGCTGAGCTCCAGCTCACGTAGGACAAACAGCTGGAGAAAAGAAGAAAGGAAGGGAACGCTTCTCCCCCCCCCTCCCCCTCCCCTTTTCCTCCCCGCCCACGTCCCGGGACCTAGGGGCCCCGCGCCCGCCCTCCTCCCCGGGCCCCCGCCTCTGGGCCGCGGCCTCTCACCCGCCGCCAGGTTCTCACACAGCCTCAGGGGCACCCTTAAAGCGTAGAGCAGCCCCAGGCCGGCCACGACCCACAGCGAGACGCCGGCCCCTGCTAGCCCGGCCCGCAAGCGCTGGGCCCAGCCCGCGCACGAGCCCCGGCCCTCGGGAGGGGGAGGAGTGGGCGCCGTCGAGGCTGCCGCCGCACCGCCGCCGCCGTCCGCCATCTTGCAGGTCCCGCGGACGCTCTGCCGGGAGGAGGCGGAGGCGGCGGCGGGAATCCTGGGATAGCGGCGGACCTGAAGGCAGTTCGGACCATGATGAGGCACCTTAGAAAACCCGGGAAAGACGAAATATGCCCTCCCTTCCGGCCCCGGATCCTCGGGGAGGGGCTGGGGGGAAGAACTGTTCTCGGACGGGACTGGAATCATAGTCCATTCTGGAGAGTTGGTTATCATTACTCGAGGCTGTGCCGAGGCTGAATCCCCATGGTCGCTCCCCTCCCCCACTCCTCCCCTAACGGTTCCTAAGAGTCGGGGAATTAAGCCATACTCTGGGCACAGCGGGAGCAATCACTGCTACCCGGCGCTCCCAGCCTCTGCACCGTTATGAGAAGGGCCAAGGCCCATCATGGTAGTCAGTGCAAGGGCGAGAAAATGAATGGCTAGAGAACCTCCCGAAACAAGCATGGCCTTCCGAGCCTCTTCCGTTCAGTGCCCTTAGCGGACATGGCGCAGCGGCGGACTGGGTTTCCGGGAGCTTTCCCCACCCCCCGCCTCGGGTTCAGTCATCCCGCTTCCTTCCCGGCCTGCTTCGCGCGAGCCTCCGGGCTGGGCCAGAGCAGCCCAAGATGGCCGACTTCGAGGATCGGGTGTCGGATGAGGAGAAGGTAGGGACCGGACCGCCCTTCGCCTCCCCCCACTTTCCCCCGGCGACTCGCTAGGATAGGGGTTCGGCCCGGCTGGATTGGGGCCTTGAGGGGAGCCCCCAGGAAAAAAGGCCTGCGCTGGGCAGGGCCCTTGGGGCGTGCGGCACTTGGGGCGCGCACCTTGTCCGACTTCTCCCCAGAGGGTTTCCAGCCGCCTCCCAGTGGCCCCAGTTCCTCATTCCTCCCGTCGGGTCCGAACCTCTGCCCCTCCCCGGGGCCACGTATCCGCAGCCTCCAGAGAGCCGTGGGTCTCCCTGCTGAATACTATCCGTGAGCTTCTTTTTAAAATGGGGGGGAGGGAACAAGTCGCGACTTGTCGCGACATGACACTTCTCTCTTCCCCCACCCCCTTTCTCGTTTTCTCCTCTCCCCATGACCCCACTCTACTCCCCAAGTTACAGGCGTGACAGGGACTGTGGCAGGGCGAGTCACTTCCTGGTCTGGGTGGCCTCCTTTTATTTATTTATTTTTCTTTTTTTCCGCCCCTCCTTTCTCTGGAAGGACTGAGACTGTCCGGACTCCACCTCGACTGGGCGAGGCTGCGGGTGCCTGCCCTCAGGGAGCCCCGGTCGGCCTCTGCTCTCCCCCTTGCTCCCCACCGGGAGTCGGGCTCTGCCCTCTGGGAGCTGGCTCCGGACCTGGCTCCCGAGCATCTCCCGTAGGGCTCTTCGGGCTGGGTCGCAGAGCCGGCAGCAAGGGTCTGTTTGGACTGGGCCGGTGCCCTGTATCCGGAGCCCCTCCCTCTGGCTCGGCTGCTGAAATGAGCTTCGAGAACCGTTTGGGAAATCGTAGAGAAATTTACTAGACTGTGAGGCCGGCAGACTGGCGGGGTGGGGGGAGAGCTTCCAGGCTGGTCCAGTTTTCCCGATTTAGGGTCCGCAGCTTTTTTAGGTTGGGTTTCACGGACGGACTCCCACATGCTTTTCAGGAATAGAAGTTGATTTGATGCTGGAAGACCTAAATCGTTCACTTATTTTGAAGTACAAGTCATTAATTAGAATTTTTCCAGTCCCCAAACAATGGCCAACTTAACGTTTTGAAGTAAGAATTACAATAGAATTTCCGTGCATCAAAGGATTTGGACTTGCTGGATTCTGTTAAATGACTTTGGATATATTATACATATAGATTACCATCTGTTAATTATTTTTAAGAGAATGATTTATAAGAACATAAAGCAGAGAAATAGCTTGTTGTGTAGAATTATTACATAAGTGGGTTGACAAATGTTTAATGCCATTTAGTTGATAAAATATCACAATCTCATGAGTTGGAAGCCAATTAATCCAACTTATACTTGAGCAGAATCCCTTCTATAGTGTACCAATAAATGTTTATCGTGCCAGTTCTGGAATGTCTATGGTGATAGTGAATCCACAATCCCATTTACTTTAGGATAGTTTTAATTATTAGGAAATTTTTCCTTACATGGAGAGTAAATTTACTTCTTTGTAATTTCCCCAAATTGCACCTCTGCTTATTGGGGTCAAGCAAAACTATTGCCATTTCTCATCTAAGAGTTATCTTTCAAATACTTGAAGACAGCCAGGTCCCCTCTTCTTCTCCCTGTAGTTTTCTCTAAGCTAAAGAAATAGTCACAGAGTCACAGCTCTTATTGAGTTTGAAGTCTGTTTTTTTTTTTTGTTTGTTTGTTTTTTTTCCTGAGGTAATTGGGGTTAAGTGACTTGCCCAGAGTCACACAGCTAGGAAGTGCTCAGTGTCTGAGGTCAGATTTGAACTCAGGTCCTCCTGACTTCAGGGCTGGTGCTCCGAGCCACCTAGCTGCCCCCAGTTTGAAGTCTTATAAAACTTCAGGTCTTTTTTCCTAAGAATTGGCATCTATCAATGCCTCCTTTGTCTTGTATTTGTAAAGTTGATTTATTGAATTCAAGTGCAAAATTTTGCATTTATCCCTAATGTTAGGTTCAATCCTGGTCAGTCCTGTAACTCTAAAATAAGTAGAAATGACTTTCAGATTAATTATGATATATACCCTTCCATTGGTGTAGGTAATTGAGAAGTTAATACTAAGGTTCCTTTCTAACAAATCAGTATTGTAATATCCGGGCTAGCTTTCTGGAGGTCCTCATGACAGGCCTTGGTCTCAAGCAGGATAGTCAGAATAGAGTCTAAAATCTTTATTGTCTCCTTCACAGTCTGTTCATTCTGACTCAGCCCCCAGTTCTTTTAAATACCCTATTACAATTACATCATTACAGTATACTGAGTATATGCCGACTAGAGTGGTTATATCATTATATCATACTAGATACATGTGAACTAGAGAACAATTAATTCCATTGAGTTAACACCTTGTTTCAAATATACTTCTCCAGAGTTCTAGCCCTTTACAAGTGTGATTTTGGTCTAGTTTTGTTTTGCTTTATTTTTTTTTTTTTATGCGAACACATTGCTAGCAGACATCTGGCTTTCACACTTCCCCCTTCCCCAACTCAGTTTTCAAGATTTTTTTGGAAATATTTCATTTTGTTATGTGACTAGATTAGGAGATTTTTTTCCCCCTCTTTCATATGAGTACATTGGAATTTTGGAGATGGTAAGAAATAAAGGATTTTACTCATTTGCAGAATAATAACTATTGCCATCAGGCGGAGTGTTTTACATAGAAGTTCTCAAAAAATATTTGTAGATTGAGCTATAAAGACCCCAAAGCCTTTTCTCACCACATAATATATACATATATGGTATACCATAAGGAATTTTATTATGTAAAATGACTATTAGTAATAACTATTTTCCCCACATCAACACTATTGAGGAAGGTAGATAAGAGGCTTCGAACACAAGTTTTAATATCAGTTCCTTAATCATAGAATCTTTGATAGGTATTTGTCTTTCTCACCAAAGCCTAGCACAGGTTTTGTTTGTAACATAGTAGGCATTCACTAAACTCTTGTTAGTCTTAAGTTTTATGCAAAAGAGAACTGAAGCTTAAGACTAAACTTAACTAAAAAGATTAAGGAACTTTACCTACAACTGCCTGTTCTTGGAACTGGGATTTGATTGAAATGATTTCCATTAAACTCACTTCACTGACTAGAAGAAATATTGCAGGGCACACTTTGTAATTAATTAGATAAACAAAGCATTCTTTTTAGGGCTTATGAAAATAATTTTGTAGACTAGTAGTACACCTTGATGTATCAGAAAGAACCAGTCTTGAAGTCAAAAGAACCAAGATAAAGTCACAAACTTTACTAACTGTAGGTAGTTAGGTAATTCATTGAATAGAAACCTGGACCCGGAGGCAGGAAAACCTGAGTTTAAATCCAGCTTCAGACACTTAATAGCTGTGGGATCCTGGGAAATTCCCTTAACTTCTTTATTCCTCAGTTTCCTCATTTGTAAAATGGGGATAATAAAATAGCACCTCCCTCCTGCTATCTACAGTGTGATCTTCAAATATCAGAGCCTCCTAAGTGAATGTGATACCTGTCTTACCTAATGTTGTGGCCCTATGCTACCAGTCAGAAGTCAACATTTACCAAGGATTACCATGTATCAGGTTCACTGTGTGAATCATTACTAAATAAGTAAATTTTTTAGTTTTGCTCAGTTAAAATAGGCATAATTCTTTCCTGACATAAAACACGTATCTGTGGCCCCACTGTAATCAGTCATGCTCATTTTAACACTTTCTTTCTTTCTGTTTTTAATTATTCTTAGTCCAATGAATTAGATATTAAGAAAATATTGTTTTGGTTACTATGTTTATGGTTATGGATGTTTTAAGGTTGAGAAAAAAAATTAGGATTCTTTAAATTAGATTTTAGTCTTCTCTCCTTCACAGTAGTGATGTTATTAAAAATATATATTTTTTAAAAAGCTAAAAATTTGGAACCCTTAATTTGTTTTCCAGTTTTTTGCAGGAAAATCTGAGTTTTCTGCTGTTTCCTCTTTTGAATTGTGACCTTATGTACATTTTGGTTTGGCAGAGGTCGTAAACAGAAATGGTTTAAGAGGGTTTTTGTTTCTGGTTTTGGCATGAGTTTTTGGAAGAATATTTTATTGTCTTTTGATATCACATTTATTTTCAGAGAGTTCTCTCTCTGCCCCTCTTCTATCAGCAAACCTCCCCTTGACAATTTAGCAAAAGTAGGGGTTGGTTTTTGTAACAATAATATTGAGTGTGTTTTTTTATTATTTTTAGTCTTTACGTAATTTGAATTTTTTCTGAAATAAATACTATTTTTCTAAAGAGATGTAACTTGAGATTTATTGGTTGATAGAAACTTCTTACTTTGCATGCACTTATCAAAAAAATAATAATCAGCAAATTTCTCAGCTGTAACTGTTGAAGTTTTTATGACTTGAACAAAGAGGAAGTGGGTTCTTTCAAGTTCTGCATTTTTACCTGAAATGGTCACAATCTTTTCAAATGAACCAGGAAGCTGAAAGTGCAGAAATTTGCAAAAATGCTTCTAGTCTTAGTCCTAAGACAGTAAGATTCTTCAGCACATAAATTGTCAAATATATGAACAGCATTTCCCCCCCCCCAAAAATGCAAACTCTTAGCTATGTGAAAGAATGTCCCAAATCACTATTAATAAGTGAAATTTAGATAATTCTGAACGTTCGCAGCTGTCATAGTCATAATATGACAAGACAAAAATGACAAATGTTAGAGGTATTACACTAATAGCGATACTATAACTTATTTTATTCGTTTTGGAAAACATACTATGGAACTATGCCAGAAAAATCACTAAATTCTATGTATTCTTTGATGCAGCTTTGCTACCACTGCGTTTACACCCCAAAGAAGATCAGAAGGAAAGGTATTATATATATATATATATAAAAATGTATATAGGAGCATGTTTTATGGGAGTAAAGAATTAGAAGCGAAATAGATACCCATTCACTAGTGGCTTAATAAATTACATAGCATTTGAAGATAATTATAGCAGTATAAGAAATTATGAACCTGGAGAAATTCAGAAAGACTTGGCAAGATATATATATTAATGGATGAAGAGCAAAGTTGAGAAGAACAATTCACAGACTTTAATAATATAAAATAAAACAAGAATGTCATCATTGACTGCATAAGATTAATGATGAAACATACCTTTTCTTGGCAAAGAGGAGCTAGACTGTAGTATGAAATAAGGCAGATAATTCCAATCATTGATAGTGATTTTTTTGAAAATTACTTTAAAAAAAACAGTAACATGTTACTTCTGGTTTCACTGATGTGAGAATTAACATAGTTACTTAATTCCAAATATTCTGAACAATACTTAACTAGACTGTCTGAAATAGTCTAACTTTGACTAAGGATTTATGGATACTAAATTGCTGTTTCCATTGTGATATAAAGCAGACAACTTTAAGTCTGAAAATAACTGACCATCCAAAAAGTAAATACCTCTGCTTTAGCTAATTCTTTTCTCTTCTAACTATTGGAACTTTTGTACAACTTCCTGTCAAGTGAACATAAATGGCTGTGTATCCCACATGGTTTCCTCATCTTTGATGTATAAAAGAGGAGTGACAGCAAAACTTGTGAAAGGAATTTTTGTTTGAGTTTTCAGTATTCCCACTAAATTTTCTGAGAGATAGAAAAAGTAATCTGACTGAAAAAAATATATTGTTCCTAGAAATAATAATAATATTCGTGAGTTTCTGGTCCCATTTTCTAACAATGTCAAGTCACAACATATCATTCCAATTCAGCTCTCGAAACTCATTTAAATGGTTTACTAAAACTAGGGACTCCCATCTACCATGCTGGTGTTTTACCTCTCTCTTCTCCTGACATCCAAGAATATCCTTGGATTACAGGAATTCTCCATTAATTCCCTTTCATTTTTGTCATGTGACCAGACTTTTTTTTTTTTTTTTTTTTTTTTTTTTTTAATATCCTTTACTCCAGTTCTCCTTCATTGTTGCTTATTAGTGGTATGTCACAGCCTTACACCCACAATGAGTCCCTCCATTGCCTTCTGGATAATACTCATTTTAAATTCTTTGTGACTATAATTTTACATGGCTTACAGACATACCCTACCACCAGTCGGGTATATAAAGGGGGGGGGGGGGGCCTTTGTTTCAGGAAGAAGTTTGCTATCATTTAAAAAGCTGAATGATTTGTTAAAATTGAAACTCTATCTCATTAGTGTTGGAAAGAAGTGAGAAATCATCTTAACTAAGGTTATTGTCATGTAAGTGGAAAGAATGGAATAATGATAATAAAAATGAGACTTCTAGGTGGTAAAGTGTTATAGTTCTAGACATAGAGGTTGGAAGACCTGAATTCAAATATGCCTTCATGCTGTTTGACCCTGGGGAAGTCCCTGCATTTATGTCTGCCTCAGTTTCCTCATGTATAAAAATAATAATAGAACCTACCTTTGAAGATTAGATGAAGTATTTATGTTGTGCTTAGCACAATGCCTGCCACAAATAGGTTCTAAATTAATGCTAGCTATGGTATTGATGTTCAGAAAGGAATGAGTTAAAGAGAAGAAAGACAATGAGTTGTGTTTTGGACATGTTGAATTTATAATACCTGTGAAGTGTTTTTCAGCTCAAAGTATCCTTTAGGAAGTTGATGGTGAAGGCCTGGAGAAAAAAAATATGGATTAATATACTGGTCTGTGAGACATCTGCACAGAGATAATTAAATCTGGGAACTGATGAGGTTACTGAGGTAAAATATATAGAGACAGAAACAGAGAATAAAGCTTTGACTTACAAATCCACAGCCAGAGAGTACAACATAGATGATTGTCGTTTATTTTTTTGTTTTGTTTGGACTAAAAGAAACTGAAAAGTGGTCAATAGAAGAACCTACAAAGTAGCGTGCAAGAGGACAGGGTGGTTAACATAGAAAGTACTGCGTAGAGGTCAAAAAGGATAAGGACTGAGAAAAGTCTATCAGATGACAAATTGGAGGTTTCTAATAACTTTAAAGAGAACAGTTTCAGTTAAAGGAAGTCACAAACCCGATTGCAAGATGTTGAGAAATGAGGGACATGGAGGCAGTAAGAGTACATAGCTTTTTCTATCTAATTAATTATGAAAGGATATCAAGATATAGGAGATAATTTGTTTGAAAACCGATAGTACCTGCAACTTCAATACTTCTCAGGTATGTGCTCAAACAGATCTGTGATCTTACCATTGTGTATAGTCCCTTCAGCAATTCAATTCACAATATATACTTGTCAGCCCATTCTGTTCAATACTTGTCCATGATCTAACGTAATGCTACCGAGGTATTGCCACAGGAGGTCCTCCTCCAGCATTGAAATGAATTTCTCAATTAATTCTGGTAGTATGAGGATTCCAATGGAGCATACAAACTATCCCTTGCTCATACCAAATCACTAGCCCCCCTTTTTTTTCTCCCCAATTATGTGCTTGTTTGATATCATCTTTGATGCCTGTTCTTTGTAGTTCCTTATTGATGTATTACATTCTGCTCATATCCACTGTGCATCTGTCTAGTACAGTATTCATTTTTTTTTGATGCTTCTAAAAAAAGGAGCATCCATTATCTACCTAGCAGTAGAATGTACTGATTATAAGCAAACTGATAAAATCTCTTCCTTTAAAACAAAGCTTAAGAGCCCTCTTTCATATAAGAATTTTCATGATTCCCCTCTCTCTAAATTGCAAAATACTTTTTAAAATGTTTTGTATTTGTGCTTATTGTATATATATATATATATGTGTGTGTGTGTGTGTGTGTGTGTGTGTGTGTGTGTGTGTGTGTGTGTGTGTGTATTTATATTCATGCTTCTCTATCCCTATTAAAATGTAAGCTGCTTGCTCAAATAATTAGAACAAGGAAATTTTTGTATTTTATCCCCCAAATCTAGCTTAGTGCTTGATACATAGTAGGTATTTAATGAGCTATCATTGATAATTTGAAGAGAATAACCAACCCACCAACCCATCCAAAAGTATTCCCTCTCCCAGCCCCAGTGTGTGCAATATCCATAGTATTCACTTCTAATTAAGCCTTTAAAAGTCCTTCTAGACCAATTTCCCTAATGAATATTGATGCAAAAAAAAATAAATCTTAAATAAGGTATTAGCAAAGAGATTACAAGAAATTATCCACAAGAAAATACACCATGACTAAGTAGGTTTTATAGGAATGTAGGGCTGATTCAATATTAGGAAAACTATTAGCATGATTGACTATATCAATAGCCAAACTAACAAAAATTATATGATTATCTCAATAGATACAGAAAAAGCATTTGACAAAATACAACATCCATTCCTATTTAAAAACACTAGACAGTGCAGGAATATGGAGTTTTCCTAAAAATGATTAGTAACATCTATTTAAAATCATCAGCAAGCATTTAACATAATGAGGAAAAATTAGAACCATTCCCGATAAAATCAAGGGTAAAACAAGGTTGCCCACTATCACCCTTACTATTTAATATTGTATTAGAAATGTTAGCTTTATCAATAAGAGAAGAAAAATAAAGGAATTAGAATAAATAATGAGGAAATCAAATTATCATTCTTTTCAGATGATGTGATGGTATACTTAGACAATCCTAGAAAATTAACTAAAAAAATACTAGAAACAATTCACATCTTTAATGAAGTCAGGATGCAAAAAAAAAATCCACATAAATCATCAGTATTTTTATATATTAAAAACGAAGTCCAACAGCAAGAGATACAAAGAGAAGTTCCATTTAAAATAACTGTAGATAATATAAAATATTTGGGAGTCTACCTGCCAAGGCAGAGTCAGGGACCATATGAACAAAATTACAAAATACTTTCCACACTATAAATAAAGTCAGATCTAATTGGAAAAAATATCAGGTGCTCATGAGTAAGCTGAGCTAATATAGTAAAAATGATAATACCTAAATCTACTTAATTCAGTGCCATACCAAACTCCCAAGAAATTATTTTACAATTAGAAAAAAATAATAACAGAACAACAAAAGGTAAAGAATTTCAAGGGAATTAATGAAAAGATGCAAATGAAAGTAGCCTAACTGTACCAGATCTAAAACTATATTATAAAGAAGCAGTCATCAAAATCATTTGGTACTAGCTAAGAAATAGAGTAGTCAATCAGTGGAATAGGTTAGGTTCCCAAGACACAATAGTTATGACTATAGTAATCTAGTATTTGGTAAACCCAAAGACTCCAGCTTCTAGGATAAGACATCACTGTTTGACAAAAATTGTTGGAAAAATTGGAAATCAGTATGGCAGAAACTAGGTATTAACCCACACCTAACACCTTATATCAAGATAAGGTCAAAATGAGTTCATGATTTAGACATAAAGAGTGATACTATAAGCAAATCAGAAGAACAAAGGATAGTTTACTTCTCAGATCTGTGGAAAAGGAGGGAATTGTGGCCAAAGAAGAACTAGAGTTACATTATAGAATGCAAAATGGATAATTTTGCAATAATATGATTATAGTAAGTTAAAAAGTTTTTTGTACAAACAGAATCAATGCAGACAAGATTAGAAGGGAAGAAATAAACTGAGGGGAAAAAATTTTTACACCCAGGGGTTCTGATAAAGGCTTCATTTCTAAAACATAGTGAATTGATTCAAATTAATAAGAATTAATCCATTCAACAATTGATAAATGGTCAAAGCATATGAACAGACAGTTGCAAATTAAGACAACTCTGAGGTACCACTATACACCTCTCAGATAGACTAAGATGACAGGAAAAAATAATGATGAATAGTGGAAGGAAGGTGGGAAAAGTGGGACACATACATTGTTGGTGGAATTGTGAACTGATCCAACCATTCTGGAGAGCATTTGAACTATGCTCACAGGACTATCAAAACATGCATGCCCTTTGATCCAGCAGTGTCTCTACTGGGCCTGTATCCCAAGGAGATCATAAAGGAGGGAAAGGGACCCACATGTGCAAAAATGTTTGTAGCAGCCATTTTTGTAGTTGCAAGGAACTGGAAACTCTTGAGGAACAGCTAAATAAGTTATGGTAGATGGATGTTATGGATTATAATAAAGGATCAGCAGGATGATTTCAGAAAGAGAGACTATGAACTGATGCTAAGTGAAGTAAGCAAAATCAAGAGAATATTGTACATGGCAACAGCAAGATTTGCACGATGAACAATTGTGATGGACATGGCACTTTTCAACAGTGAGGTGATGCAGGCTAGTTCCAATGATCTTGTGATGGATAGAGCCAGAGAGAGGACTGCAGGGACTGAAAGTGGATCACAACATAGTATTTTCATTTTTTTGTTGTTGCTGTTTGCTTACTTTTGCTTTTCTTTCTCATTTTTTTCCCTTTTTGATCTGATTTTTTCCTTGGGCAGAATGATAATTGTGGAAATATGTATAGAAGAATTGTATCTATTTAACATATATTGTCTTGCCTTTTAGGGGGGAGAGGGGGAGGAGGGAGGGGAAAATTTGGAATATAAGATTTTGGAAAAGTGAAAATTATCTATGCATATGTTTTGAAAATAAAGTTTTAATTTTAAAAAAGGAATGTAAACACATTTTTTAAGAAGACTTTAAAAGTCCTATTAACATGAAGTTGTTGTAGAAGACAGTTGTGTTTTATCAGATTAGCTGGCAATTCAGCATTTTAAGAAAATATGACAATTTATCAAAGTTTTAATGAAACAATGGCGGGGGGGGGGGGGGGGAGGACCAGTCAGGGTATGTTATAATGACAGTTCTTTTACAGATGTAAATGAGATCAAGATGACTGCTTAGACTTCTAATTCTGAAATTCTCTGATCAATGACCTTGGAGATAGTAATATTCAGGTGCAGATTTTGCCTCCTTGATAGCAACTAGTAAAAAGCATATCAAATACAACTCGAAACATACTATAAACCAGTACAAACCAAACAAAACCTAATTACTTTCTAAAACTACTAAATTAGAATAGGGTATCCTCAGAACCAAAATTATTTCATTCTATTCAAATCCCTGTCCTAATCTGTGTAGTAAGACTATACTCTGGTAACTGTTTAACAGTCAACATTTATTATTATCATCATGTTGTCAGATTTACCAAATAGCATTTTCATATGCTGTAGCACATTACCACACATCTTTACACTAAGATCTTGTGTTCTGTGATTCATAGCATCATCAGAGAAAATGTTGGTGTTTAAAAGATTGGCTTTTGTAATAGTACCAATTGCTGAGCTGTGTCTCAAATGCAGTACATCCCTATTCTTTCATTTTCATTTATTAGTTATGGAATTAATTACCCATCTGAGGAAGAAAATGACCAAGATTTTGGGGTAAATTGAGATTTGGCCTCAAGGCCAAGAAGATATGGATTCAAGTTCCATAGATTTGACCATGTTGCTCCTATTCAATAAAATTTGTTGGCTCCCAGTCACCTCCAGGTTCAAATAAAACTTTTTGTTGGGGGTTCAAAGCCCTTCACAATCTGTTTTCACCTACTTTTCTTGTGTTTTACACCTTTTATTCCTCTGTCCTCAGTCCAATGACACTGTCCTCCATGCTATTCTTCCAAAAAATATACTCCATCTCCTGACCCTAGACATTTTCACTGATTGTCCACGGTGCTTAGAATGGTCTTTGTCTGTACCTCTTGGCTTCAAGTTACAGTTGAAAATTAGGAACCTTCTCCAGGAAGCTTTTTCTGACACCTCTTTAATTCTAGTGTTTTCCTTCTATTGGTTATTTACAAATGTTGTATATGTACAGAGAGATACACATATACCTGGAGATATCGTGTGTGTGTCATTTCTCCTCTTCCCTCACCCCATTAGACTGTGAGTTCTTGGAGAATAGGGAATATCTTCTACCTTTCTTTGTATCCCCAGTGCTTAATTCATTTTCATCCTTGAATGCTCATTTCTTTTTTTCTTTTTTTTAATAGCTTTTTATTTACAAGATATATGCATGGATAATTTTTCAGCATTGACCTTTGCAAAACCACCTGTTCCAAATTTTCCCTTCCTTCTCCCCACCCCCTCCTCTAGATGGCATATAGACCAATACATGTTAAATATGTTAAAGTATATGTTAAACATAATATATGTATACATATCCATACAGTTATCTTGCTGCACAAGAAAAATTGGACTTAGAAGTAAGGTAAAAATAACCTGAGAAGGAAAACAAAAATGCAAGTGGACAAAAACAGAAGGAAAGGAAATGCTATGTTGTGGTCCACACTCATTTCCTTTAGTTCTTTTGCTGAGTGTTGGTTCTCTTCAATATTAAACAATTGGAACTGATTTGGATCCTCTCATTGTTGAAGAGGGCCACGTCTATTGGAACTGATCATCATATTGTATTGTTTTTGAAGTATATAATGTTCTCTTGGTCCTGCTCATTTCACTTTGTATCAGTTGATATAAATCTCTCCAAGCCTCTCTGTATTCATCCTGCTGGTCATTTCTTCCAAAACAGTAATATTCTATAACAGTCATATACCACAACTTATTCAGCCATTCTCCAATTGATGGGAATCCATTCAATTTCTAGTTTCTACCCACTATGGAAAGAGCTGCCACAAACATTTTTGCACATATGGGAACCTTTCCCTCCTTTAAGATCTCTTTGGGATATAAGCCCAATAGAGACACTGCTGGGTCAAAGGGTATGCACAGTTTGATAACTTTTTGAGCATAGTTCCAGATTGTTCTCCAGAATGGTTGGATGCATTCACAACTCCACCAACATTGTATTAGTGTCCCAGTTTTCCCACTTCCCCTCCAACATTCAGCATTATCCTTTCCTGTCATCTTAGCCAATCTGAGATGTGTAGTGGTATCTCAGAGTTGTCTTAATTTGGAATGCTCATCTCTTGAGATGAAATTGCCCAGTTGGACCAGTTAAGTATCTTGGAAAATTTTGTTTAAACTTGTTTAAACAAGTTTAAACAAGGTTAACCCTTTACAGTCTCTATTGTGACATGCAGTTTAATCAGTTTCGGTAACTCCTAGTGTAAAAACTTTTCTGTGGTTGTACATTAGCAGGTCACATGGTATGAGAGACAAGCAAAAGATATGACTTGGGCCCAATTCTTCTTAGCCCCAAAACTGGCTGGTTCCAGCTCCTCACACCAGCCAGCTGCATTGTAAGAATGAAAGTCACATCTTTTAGCCTAGCTTCAAAATAATTAAAGAAGTGTAATTATATCAACATAATGCTTCTTTTAAGTATATGTTGAGGAGCTAATTCACCAAATTCAGCTGTTAGTTGAATGGCCAAAACATATTTCCTTTTAATTATTACATGTAGCTACATAAGAGACTCACCTCAATCTCAAATCATGTCAGGTTAGCAAGAATCTTTACATAATAGCACAAAGCAAAATTTCATATAGTCTCATGGAAACAGGATAGAAGGTATAGAATCAAACCAGAAGAACTATGCAGTAAGAAAAGGAAGAGCATAGACTTTAGGAGAGTGCTGAATCTACAGAACTGATTATGAATATTTTCAGAGGCAAACAATTTAACACCTCCAGATTTACAGAGAGGTAAAATATGAACAGATAATGTCAAAAATTACATAAGCAAGTACACAAACCTTTTCTTTCTCTACCTAGACGGAAGCAAGATATCTTTAGGTTACCAATAACAGATCTAGCCACAGACTTTGCACTAATGTCAAGCTTTCTAGAAGCATAACAATAACACAGGCCTAGGTTTCTGCTTCCACAAAAATCATCATCATCTTTCTTTTTTTTAATTTATTTTTAATTCACATTGCTTTATGAATCATGTTGGGAGAGAAAAATCAGCAAAAGGGAAGAACAATGGGAGAAGGGGGGGGTGAATATAGTTTGTGTTGATTTACATTGAGTCTTAATTCTTTCTCTGGTTGCAGATGGCATTTTCTGTCCAAAGTCTATTGGGATTGTTTTTGGTCACTGAACCATTGAAAAGAACCAAGTCTTTCATAATAGATCATCACACATCCTTGCTGTTATTGTATACAATGTATTCCTGGTTCTGTTTGTTTCATTCAGCATCACTTCATGTAAATCTTTCCAGGCCTTTCTAAAATCAGCTTATTCATCATTTTTTAGAGAGAATAATATTCCATTACCACAACTTGTTCAGACATTCCCCAATTGATGGGCATCTACTAATTTTCCAATTCTTTGCTACTACAAAAAGAGCTGCTACAAACATTTTTTGCACTAGTGAGTACTTTTTCCTTTTTTACATCATCAGCATCATTCTTAATACAATTCAGATTTATGTTTTGAGGTTTACAAAACATTGCTCTCCTGCCAGTCGTGTAAATAATAGAAGTAATATTCCTATTCTCTAGATAAGGAACCTGAAGTTTAGGGAGATTGTGACTTTCCCAGGACAATATAGATAATGAATGCCAAAGTGAAGACTTCTCTTTGACTACTGGGTTTTTTTGTTTTTGGTTTTGGTTTTGGTTTGTTTGTTTGTTTTTTGTTTTGGTTTTTTGGGGGTTTTTTTTTGTTTTGGTTTGGTTTTTTTGTTTGTTTTTTTGCTTTTATTATTTTGCTTCTCCAACCTACTTCCTGGCAATGATGCTTAATTTATCTTAATAGATTTTTATTTTGAAGATAATTCTAATTCTGTATATCAGTTCATATTTTTCAGATAATCTTTCGGATTCAATAGATACCATGAGGGGCAGAGAAGTGGATAGATTCCAGGATTTTCTAAATGATTGAATTTCTCTTTTATGAAAGAACTGAAATGTAAAAATTTATTTGTAAATTGATTGTTTGGATCTTAAAATATCTTTTTACATAGAAACAGCATTGTAATTCTGGTCATGTTCAGTATAGCCAATGCTGTCTTAATAGTAATCCTGAGGAGAAGGGAACTAACTCAGTTTGCTGGGGTGAGTTCTAAGGGCAGTGACGAATTAAGTACAGATTCAAAGTAGTCAAGCCCTCTAATTGCTGTTGACCCATGTTCCAATGTAGAAAGTGAGCCTGGTGGCTTTGCCTAATCCTCTCTCCCTTAAATCCAATTCATAGGCATGTCATAATAGTTACCTCTCTGATATTCTGGTAGGACAAATAACAGGACTCTAGGGGGCAGTATAAATAAATACAGATTCAAAGCAGTCAAGCCCTTCTAATTACTGTTGAAACCAAATACTTTGCCTCCCCAGTAACAACACAATCTTAGATGATTCAGCCACTTTTATTATGCTTTATTTTTTTGAAACAGTATGATATGATGTAAAGAACAGTAGTCTTGGGGGCAGTTAGGTGGCACAGTGGATAGAGCACCAGCCTTGAATTCAGGAGGACCAGAGTTAAAATATGATTTTAGACACTTAACACTTCCTAGCTGTGTGACCCTGGGCAAGTCACTTAACCCCAGCCTCAGGGGGGAAAAAAAAGTAGTCTTGAAGTCAGGAAAAACCTGGGTTTGAGCATATTTGCTTCTCATAGATAATACATGTTTGCTGAATTGAATCCTTGCCCCAAAATTTAATAGTTGTGACTTGGAAAAATCACTTATCTGATCTGAGACGCAATTTCATCTATAATGGAGATACTTATATATCTCACAACAAACTAAATTTCATTTGTTAGAAATGTGCTACATAAGTTTTAGTTGTCATTGCTACTGCTGTCATTGTTGCCCTGAAATTTAGTGGTATAGTGGGAAAGCACTTCTATCTAAATATTTTTTTTACCTGCTTCCCCATTTTTTAACTGCTTTATATTTTTAATACTAACCACACTACATACTAAAATATTTTCTTGTGTTAGATACAAAAAAGGCCAAACTCACTTGTATTATGCTAAAGGGAAAAAAAAGTCTATTGTTTGGTATAAGTTTTCAAAACTTACAGAACTGGTTTTGTATGATACCCAGGCCACTGATTTTTTCTGCCTCTCCCCTCCTCCCTATCGATAGAAATCCATCTTCCTGTCTCCTCTCTCCTCCACCCACCCCACCCTTCCAACATCTAATTCCTATGAAAGTATTTGACATATATTCTTATTTTATTTGAATATCTGCATTGTATGATCTCATACCAAAACTGGCTCCTCTCAAGATTTTGTAGTACAGTTTGAATGTTGCATGTTTCTTTGAAGCTTCTGCTCTCCTCACTCCTGACTTCACTATAAAACCCTTCTCTCTTCCCATCCCTAAAATAGCTCCCTTATGCTTAGAACCTTATAAATATGTCTCTTTTAAAAAGAATGAATTGGACATTTCCATTAACTTTGCCAATCTGATGGATGTGAGGTGGAACTTGAGAGATGATTTAATTTGAGAGTTTAATTTAATTATTATCAATATTGGTGATTTGGAGCATTTTTTTTTTTCAAATGGCTTATTGGTAGCTTGGATTTCTTTCTTAGAAAACGATCTGTTTCATATCTTTTGACTCAATTGGCATAAAGAAGGCTTTCTCAATGATTTTAACCTAGAAGGGGAGAAGAGATATAGGCAAATAGCAGTAAGCAATAATGCAGGAACTAGTAGATTGGGAGAGATTGAGGATTAAAGAGTAGGAATGATAGAGGAGACAATCTGTTGGAAAAGATGGGATCAAATAGGATTAAAGATGCATTTAGCAAGGATGATGTTAAACTTCTTCATGAAAAAGGTGAAGGTGAAGATAAGACTCCTGAAGAATCAAAGATGGGAGGGAGCTGTTGTCAAATGGTCTGTTTTTTGAATGAAGTATGAGGTGAGTCAACTGAGAGATTTGGGAGTATTCTGAAAGGTGTGAAGAGGGACAGATTTGAAGTAGCCATTTGAAGAGCAGATATGTTAGGGAGGTCTAAAAGGATTACAGTGTTGATTTGGGAATCCTGTTAAAATTATGTAACATAAATTTGTAGCAAAGACTGGAAATTTAAACTGGGCTAAACAGTGATTTAAAAAAAAAAAAAGACAAGTAGAAATTGCATTGTGATTTTTTTTTTTTTTAAACACCTCAGAACTACACTGAAACCCAGACAAATGCCTACTGTCAGACCAAAAACCTATGAGGCTCGCATGACTAAGTTTCTGCCATGGGGCATCAAAATAGGCTTCTCCACCTCATCTTCCAGGGCAAGCACAATCTTCACAGATGTGTGGGCACAAGCACACACTCATCCAGAGATGTAAAACCTTGGAAGCCCCTGTGAGCAGCTTTGAAAACGACTAATTTAAACAGATAGATTTTGGTTTTTTGTTTTTTTTCCTAATTATAGATGACTCTTAGAAGAAAGAGCTAATAATTTTGCGACAACTCAAGCTGTGGCACCGGGGGGGGGGGGGGGGGGGGGGGATTTTCCTCAAAAACTAAACAAGTGCCTAGAAGTCAAACAAGACATTAAAAATGAAATAAAAACTCTTGAACAAAAAACCTGAAGGAGAATAAATAGCTTAGAAGGGAAAGTGGTCATTCTTAATCAATTAACAGATTCCTTAAGAACTAGATGATAGGCCAATTAGAAATCCAATTCCAAGGACAAAATTAAAAGATTAAAATGAGTGAAAGAATACACAAGATAATTTGGTATTTTAAAAACCTGAAAAACAAGTAAAGTAGAGATCATTTAAGAATCATTAGATTCCCTGAAAACATGGTGGGGTTTTTTTTTTGTTTGTTTGTTTGTTTTTGTTTTTGTTTTTTTTTAATCCTGGGAAATTTATTTCAGGAAATCATGAATGAAAACTGCCCAACTGTAGTTGAACCGAGGGCAAAATGTAGGATACAACAAGTACTTCCTGAAAGAAACGCCAAAAGAAGTCAAAGAAAATAATGTCACAAGCATCTAGAAAGGAGTTCAAGTACCAAGGAAATGCAGTTAGTATGACACAAGACCTGATAGCTTCTTCCATAAATCATAGATCTTAAAAGAGTACTACAAAGGACAAAAGAGCTAGACTTATAGGGAAGAATAATTTACCCCTCAAAGATATTAGTACAATTCTAGAGGAGGAAAAAAACCTAGATTTTTAATGGATTAGAGGATTTTAAATCATTCTGATGAAAAGACCAGAGCTAGTAATACAAATACAAAAGCTCAGAAAACAGCAGAACAATCATTATATTTGTATTTATATTTATATATTTATATTTGGAAGGAACTTATAATGTAAGACTAGATCTTCAGCCCTGGAGTCTGGAGAACCTGAATTCAAATGTGGCCTCAGAGAGTAGCTAATAGACCCTAAACAAGTCACTTTACTCTGTTGCCTTCGTTCCTCATCCATAAAATCAGCCGGAGAAGGAAATGATAAACCTTCCAAGAAAACTCTAGGTGGAGTCAGGGAGATTTGGACTCTACTGAAACAACAATAACAAAATAGATTAAGACAAAACAAAACCTTGATTTTTTTTTCTAAGAGAATTGAAGAGATCTAATAAGAAAAATAAGGCCCTTGGATGTAGATTCTGTTTTAGAGATTTTAAGAGAATAAAGAGAAGAGAAGGTAATAATCTACTGTAAAAAAAAGGAATAATAATAAAGAAATATATTTAAATATGAAGGAAAAGAGGGGAGTGGGTATAGATGACCCTCTTAGTGAAATAAGCAATATTGAACATAAAGTTTGGTATATAAATACATTAAATCCAGTAGACCTAGAAAGATGGAAGAAAGGGGTCATTATGAGATGCTAGAATCCTGAGTGGTGCCACAAGCAAAACAAACTTCCTAATAATTCAGAGAGATTAATGAAGGAAAAAAAAGATCAAAGAACTAGAATGTAAGAATGTACCCATTTGGGAAAACCTGTGCAAGTTGTGGTGTATGAACATTATAAAATTATTTTACCATAAGAAATGACTAAATGGTTTCAGGGAAACCTAGAAAGATTTATATTATAATCACAATTATAAAGAAAAACAACTTTGAAAGACTTAAGAATTCTGTGATTACTTGTCTAGAGTATTTAGGATAAAACATGTTAGTCCCATTTTGACTAAAGAGCTAATAGATTTGAGGTAGAGAATAAGACGTGCATTTTTGGATAATGTGGGAATTTGTTTTGCTTGATTGTGCATATTTGTTGCATAGGATTGGGATTTTTTTTTTTCTGTAACAATGGGGATGGAGTAGAAAAGTTACAAAGGAAAGAGGGATAGAATAGCTAAGGGGGGTGGGGGGAACATAAGGGGGAAATCACTGAGTTGTCTTTTTTTCTTCTTCTTCCCTTAATGCTGATAAGAGAACAAAAAGAAAGGAAAATTAAAAATAGTTTTGAATGCTACATATTAAATTCTTTCAAGAAAAAATAGTGGATAGCATACCCAGCCCTGAAGTCAGGAGGATCTGAATTCAAATCTGCTCTAAGACACTTAATCCGTACTGGCTGTGTGACTCTGGGCAAGTCACTTAACTCCAATTGCCTCAGCAAAAAAAGGAAAAAGCACTTTTACACAAACTTTAATATCCTGTATCCTCTTTTTGTTCTATTATACGTGTGTGTGTGTGTGTGTGTGTGTGTGTGTGTGTGTAAATGGCCATTTTATTTTAGTCAAAAAAAATTTTTTTAAAGAGAAGGGGGCAGTGGCGGTATTACTGGACAGGGAATAGTTGAAAACAAAATAAACTTTCTGCCAGCAGTGTCCATTGTCATACAAAGGACACCCAGTGTATTCCTAGCTACAGCTCAGACTAGACATGTGATCCTATCCCTTCCTTGCCTTTGCAGACAATGTAATATAAGAAGGCAGTGTGGTAGAATGGAAAAAGTATGATTGTGCTGGAGTCAGAGGAATTACATTAATAGTCTGCCATTGATACTTTCTGCTTGTATGATCTTGAGCAGATCATTTTAAATTTCTTAGGCCTCAGTTTCCTCATCTATAAAATGTGCAAGTTGGACTAAATAGCTTTAACTTTCAGATATGAATCTAAAATCCTATGATCTTCATCTCCATTTAAAATCCATGGCTTTCTTCAAAATTCAGATCAGGTACAATCTTTTTTTGTAATAAGCCTTCCTTGATTCCTTCCTGAAATTATTTTATATTTACTTATTTGTATATATTTCTCTGAATAAAATATAAATTCTTTGAGGGGAGGCAAAATTTTTGTCTTAATATCCCCAGTGGTAGGACAGTGCCTTGTACTTAGTAAGAATTGAATACATGCTTATTAAACTGAACTTTTAAAATCCAGAGAACATCTAGTTTTTAGAGTTTCCTGTGTTCTACAAGTCTTCTGTTTATGTTCACCATGCTTTTCCCTAAGACTTTTTATTGACCCCCCCCATAAATATTCTAATTAGCAAAAGTTTTAATTCTATAAATACCCACTTGATGGAAACAACTGTTTTTTCAGTTGTTTTTGAGATTGAAAGCATACTTGGATTAAGAAAACGCTCTTTTCCTTTTGATAGATGTAACTTTACCTAGAAGAAGCATTGTATCCAGCATGGATGGCCATCCCTACACTGATCAGCCCATATCTGTTATACTTGGGATTCTGTGTTTTAAGAAGGATCTTGACAAGGGTAGTGTGATTAGGAGAGTGAAAATACTAAAAAACATTCTGTATGTGGTTCGATTAAGAACAAAGGAGGGTTGAGCTTGAAAAAAGAAATAGACTTGAGAAGTATACATTATCTTTAGGTAATTGAGGAGCTACCATATGAAAAAAAGATTCTGCATTGCTCTCTTTGGCTTCATAGAAGGAGAACTAGCAGCAGTTGGTGAAAGTTAACAAATTCAGATTTTCTGCACACTATGAGGAAAAATAACCATACACAGATGTTCATAGATAGCAGGTTCCATATACTGGAAGTCTTCATGTAGAGCCTGGATAAATGTCTTACTTTCATCTTTTAGATTTTGATCATTTGTCCTTTATATAATAAATGTACAAATGATTGGTTTTCATACCATTAAGTCAAATGTTAGAAAATCTCTAATCTTATTTTACTGACATGTTAAAATGATTCCTTTGTAGATGTTGGCAGATTGTATAGCAAATAGTTAATATTTTTTGCAAAAGACACTTGTAAGTTGTTTCTATTTCAAATGTAGATCTAAGAAAGATTACAAGTAAGAAATCCAACAATTCTACAATGCTTTTTTTTGCTACCTACAGTGATCCTTTAGAATATTAAATGAGTAGAGGGTTCTGCTCTAAATTGCTTCTAAATTATTAGTAGTGATCTTTGTCTCCTATCTCCTCTCTCCCATATACACCCCTCCCCCCATATTTTTAGAAGTACAGAATATTTATTGTTGCCTCCTCATTTCTTACTTGACTGCCCTGTTTTGGGTTTTTACTGACTGACTTCACCATGCCAGATCTCTAGTGCGTTCTCTCCCTCATCCTCTCCTTTTGCTCTTCCCTTCCCCATTCAGTTTTGAGTATTATCTTTCCCTCTTCGAATCAGAAGCTCCTTGAGGGCAGGAGCTGCCTTTCTTTTTTCTTATTTGTATCTCCACAACATAATACAGTTCTTGGCCCATAATCATTGATAAATGTTTTATTCATTCACCTTACTGTCCCCAGAGCAATATATCTCCCCTACCTCCAAAAATTAGATGTTTCCAAGCTGTAAAAGTCACTGTGTTCCCTAGGATTTTCACCCTACCTGATTCATTTAGATAACTAATAACTTCGGGATATTTTCTGAAATCAAGACTTAAGAGATAATAAGTAAGATACAAATGTATATGAATTTTTTATTCTAGAGACTAAAGAGAAAAAAGAATTGAAATCCACTTTCCTGAATGTATTATTCTGTGATGAAAATTGATTTTTTCCCCTAAAGATTAGAATGATTAGATAAACACACATACCCCATAATCAGACATATGTTAATACTGTGACCATTTACATTAGCTACTATATCACTAATCATTAATTCTCTTCATTTCCTATAGGTACGGATAGCTGCCAAGTTCATCACTCATGCTCCTCCAGGAGAATTTAATGAAGTGTTTAATGGTGAGTAGTTAAACATCAGTGAGTGGTTAAATTGTTAAATGATAGCTTCATTAGAGAAAGAGAATGTAATAGCTTGACCTTGTATTTTTCTCTATCACTACAAATCATTACTTTAAATCTCCTCTAAGGCAAAATCTTTAATAACCCATAATACCCATATATCAGGATTCCATATCATCTTTTCTATTTACCTCAATCTCCAAAATATGAATGAGAATCAGAACTGAGCCCTTAGAACAAAAATTATCAAGGACTGACAAGAAACATATAGTCCCAAAATGTAAGACTCAGAATTTGAACCCAAATTATAGACAATATGAATTAAGAAATAAATAAGGATATGCCTGTGTTTTGATTTATTATTTGATTATTTCTTGAAATTCAAAAACAGACCATCCTGTGTTGTTATAAGTTTCCAGAATTTTCTATGCTCTTTGACCATAATTAAGTTCCAGTTTTCAATCTAGGGCAGTCACTTTATTTTAAGATTCTAGATAGGAATAGTACTGGAATACAAAAAATGTAATCAGTTTTTATAAATTTAAAAAAAAATCAGCATGTCAGCTCTTAATATTTCATGAATCAACCTAATGCAACAAAAACAGAATAAGATCAATAATCATTTACCATGCTGGCTAGCAAGTACTGATTATTGGAGTGGGAGGCACTAATTAGTCCCTCAATTCTCTATTTCTAAACATAAATGTCAAACAACTAATTCTGATACTTTCATTGCAACTAGAAAGTATTATTTAAACTTTGATTTTATATCATTTTAATCCTTAATCTTTTGAAATAAACCTTAGTCCCCTATTTGATATGCTAACAAAATATATATACTTCATTGAAGTATCATGAAGACAAATGAGACCAAAATATTAGACCAGAAGTCAAAAACTTTCCTGTGGTATGAGTGACTATTTTTAGGGCATTCCAGATGCTTATTTCTGCTTTCTAAGAGTTTTGAGAACTAGTATCCTATGGGTTTAGATTCCCTCTCTCTTTCATGTCCAGCAATCTGAGTTTAGTCACACCTATTTAAAAGTTTGACCCCCTATCATTGATCAGTGTGTCCAGTATTTTCAGAAGATTTCTTTTGTTTCCATCTAAATGAATGTATCAAGATCTTCTAAGATAACAAGGACCAAGAATATTAATCATAACTTAATTATAAAAAGATATTGGAGTAATGTCATTTGTTATAAAATCCTTTGAGAGAGGCCTTTGATAGTTTTTGTTTACACAGTATCTTCTTTGGAAGCAGTAGACATAAAGTCTGAGACAGTATAGCAGTATGGGTTAAGGACCTGCTTCAAGTCCTATCTCTGACTCATCCTGGCTGTGTGACCCTTGGAAGGTCACTTAATCTCATCCATCTAGGAAGTTTTCTAAGACTGTAAGTTACAAAGAAAGTGCTCATCTGCATGAAATCACAGATCCAGTTTCTATGACTATTCCTGTACTTAGAATTTATTTACAATTGTTAACAGATGGTAATATATTCATACTAATATTAGCTATATGATGCCTAATAACCTAACCTAGATGTTGCTAAAAAGTTTGGTATGTTCATCCTTTTCTCAATCTTTTCATTTCCCTCCCAGATGTCCGGTTATTACTTAACAATGATAATCTTCTCAGGGAAGGGGCAGCTCAGTAAGTATTTTTTAAAATCTACTTTAGTCTACCTAACTTTAATGTTGAATACTTTATTTGTAGAGAACCAGACCTAATAAACAGCCAATAAAAATTTGTTAAATACTGTGTACCAGGCACTGTGCTAAGCAATGTTAATTTGCATCTAGTGAGTGATTATAGTGAATATACTATATTCAGTTCAAGTGTAAGTATATTACTAGTTCAGAAAAAGTTAGAATAATTTTAAAAGATTTTCAGGTTACCTCTCAAAAAGTTTCTGACAAAAAATCTAGAACTTTAGTGCCCCATGCAACACATAGACCATCTATAACATTTTAGATAGCTGTCCTTCAGCAGTTAATTATAAATTGTTTATATCTTTAAGAGTTCATAGAGATCTTACACAGAATCATTAATAATATTGTCATCAAGATACACCACAAAATTATATAATAACTTCAGACTTAATGCCTAAATTAGACTTCATAAAATCTTAGAGCAGTTAAGAATCTCAGATGTCATTCAGTCTAGCCTTTTACTCAGTGTAAGAACAACATCCCTTCTAGGTAGAGCAGTCTTCCCATTTTCATTTATTTAAACTTGTCAAGGTTTATCTAAAATAAAAAAGCTTTTGCCTAGTGTGTTATAAATAAACTAGAATATAAAGCACTATTTTAGGCACCATGTATATGCTTTGGAATGGAAATCATATCTGGACCAGAAAGATCAGATACAAGAAAACAAATTTCAAGAAGTATGTCCAATTATTGTTTATGAGTGGAGGATATGTAAGTGATGAAACATAGAAGCAATATTGGTCAAGAGAACTGAATTGGCCAGTTCTTAATACCTAGAATTCTAGTCTGCTGTAATGCTCCCCATTACAAAGTCCTACTTTACTACCTCACAAAGTAGCTTGCTCAATTTTCAGGCAGGTATAATTTTTCAAAAATTCATCTAATTTCAATGGAAATTTGCCTACAACTTTCACTCGTTGATTTTAAAATAACAACAAAAATAATCTTTTTTACATGTCACTTTTTTAAAAATTAATTATATATATATATATTTTTGACAGTATATATATGTATGAGTAATTTTTTTACAACATTATCCTTTGTACTCACTTCTGTTCCGAATTTTCCCCTCCTTCCCTCTACCCCAACCCCTAGATGATAGGCAATCCCATATACATGTCACTTTTTAAAATTAATAAATTGTTTCAATCCTTCATACAAATCTCCAATTCACAATTCAATTCCCCATTATGTACAACCTCTCAAAACAGTTGAAATTGTTCTTTGCCACCTTACAAACTAGTAACTCATGCTATATGTACTTTAGCTGTTTGTCATTTCTTAAAAAGCAAGTCATATGCTTTAACTTTAATCAATAGTAATAACAGTCTTACTAAGAAGTGTTGCTATGTAAAGTTATCTTTATGTACATCCCTATTATGTTTGTTCCCTTCTTTGTGGTCTTTTTATCATATTTAACAGTTACATGACTTTCTCCTCAGACATTCTGAGAGATTCTGTACCATATTTGTAATAATCTTCATCTGATGATGTTATATATTTTTAGTCATTCCCTCAAGCATCAGCTAGAGCTGCACATCTTCCAGGTTGGTCTACTTAGTAATGAGTGTAACAAAAGTATTAGTTCTTCTTTCTAATAACATAGCATAATTCATGTTAGTTTTTTTTAGCAGCCAAATCATACTATTTGCTCTTATTAAGCAAAACCCCAAAACCTTTTCTCTTCTTTTCTTTCCCTTTTGGACCCAATATGTGATTTCATCTTTTTTAGAAAGGCTTCTAGTGAAGAAATTACCTCCATTAGTGTCAGTTGGCATCTGCTCTGCAGTTCATGTTCTTAGAATAGTGGAACATTGAGAGGCTCAATGACTTACCTGGAGTCACACATCCATATTTGTTTCACAGGCAGGACTGGAATCTATTTCTTGACAACTCTGAGCCTAGCTCTCATCTCCAATGCCACAGATTCTTCTCGGCACCTAAAATATTTGCTGTTATAATAGGTCTTGTATAAAGTAACTTTTGGGACTCCAATAGAAATTTTTCATTTTTCCTATCAAATTTTATTTTGTTCCAGTTCATTAGAGATCTTTTAAAATGTTGATTGAGTAATCTATCATTATCCCTTTCAGCTTTGTGTTTTTTGCCCATTTGTGTCCATTCTTCCCCTCCCCCCCAAGGCTGGGGTTAAGTGACTTGCCTAGGGTCACACAGCTAGGAAGTGTTAAGTGTCTAAGACCAGATTTGAACTCAAGTCCTCCTGAATTCAAGCCTGGTGCTCTATCCCCACTGCGCCACCTAGATGCCCCTTTGCCCATTTGTTAAGCTTAGAAAAGTTTTTCCCCCTTCATAACTAATCCATCACCAACTCCTGTTGGTTCTGTCTCTGTACCATCTCTTACATCCCTTTCTCATCATTGTACCCTATATCGGTTTCATTTCCTGACTGAACTAAAATAAATTCCTACTTTGTCTCAATGCTTTCAGTCACTCCCTCTCTACTCTATTCTTTACAGAGATGCCAAAGGGACAGGTCTGATGATGTCATACTAATATGCAAAAGCCCTCAATAACTTCTCATTGCCATCACTTAAGATCCTCTCATCTGGTTTCAGTTTTATTTCAATATTATTTCTCTTCGAATGCTCTGCATCCCAGCCAAACTGACTTTCTGGCTTTTCCCCTTGAAATAAATATGCCATCTTCCTTGTGTAAGGGGAATCAGATGGAATGCTAAGAGTAAAATAAAATGGCAAGATTCCCACCTCCCCACACACACTCTGGGCCTCCACCTGACTGACTGCTCAAAGTGCAGTCTCTTAGAAAGTCACCAGGTGGGGCTCTGAGCTCAAGCTGCTCCTGTTTCCTTTTTCTCTCTCAGAAAGGCATAACCTGCCTTTGCTAGGTTCTCCCACTTTGAGATTTTCTTTTAGTGATTGGCCTAGATAGGTTTAAAAATACAAATGGTAGCATGTAAACTCTTCAAGAATCATTCTGTTTTCCTCTTTTGTATTCCCAATTCCTGGCACTGTTGCTGCCCATTGTCACTGCTTAATAAGTGTTTGTCAACCAGTAGCTTGTATCATATCAAAATGCCTATTCTATTCTGTTAAGCTTATTTTCTTCCTGACTTCATATAAGCCAGAAGATTACATACTTACATTATAGATTTAAAATACATTTACTGTGCAGAATTGTAAAAATACTGTATTAAAACTCTTCAGTACCTGCTGCAGTAAAAATCTGAAATTCCGATTCTTCAGTGGTTGCCATAGTTCCTATTAAGGTCTGAGTTCTACACTAACCCTTTCAGATAGGCCCCTAAGGACTCTCTGCAGAGGAATATTCTCAGGCATCTCTCCAGTACCAAAGTCACAAAGAAAATTGCTAGAGTCTCTCTACTCAGTGGAAGGTATCCTCTACATTCAACCAGTCTGTGTCTAAAATGTACTCCCTCTTCATCTCTGCCTTTTAAAATCTTTTTCTTCCTTCACCATTCAACTCAGTTGCTATTTTCTCAATGAAATCTACCTTGATGCTACCAATGGAAAGTGTTAGGGGACTTGGCCTTTTTATACTCTGCTTTGTATTAATGCTTGTTTATTAATATGTTGCCTTACTAGCAAAGGAATATAATCTAGAGGTCACAAACTCTATGCTTTTTAATTTTTATATCTCTAGTCTTAGCGCCCATGTTTAGTAGGTATTTAATAAGTCTTTTATGTCTTCATGTCATTTAACATACCTCTAGAGGTTATGAATTATTAATCAACTCTTTTTGTAAAGTTGTTCAACAAACTGTAAATCCTTCCAATTATTCTATCACCTAAACAGAATATCTCGATGTTATCCAAGGTATGAGGTCACAAAGAGTCTAAAAACTAAATGGTGGGCAAGAAACTGCTCTTGGTAGCTGAAAACCCTAATTTTTGGCCCATCTCCCCATTGAGAAGGGACAATTAATGTCACCATGAACACATTAAGCCCCAATTTTGGCGATATTACTTTATATTGAGACTTTTTTTTTTTCCCCTTTTAAAGGCTCTAGACTCAATGGATTATCTCTAACTGGGCTGAAGTTGGCTTCTGTATGGTAGAAACTCTATTTAGGTAGTGCTGGTATTGAAGTTAGGAAGACTTGGATTTAAATCTTATTGTGGACATTTACTCATTTCTTCATCTCCAAAATGAGGCTAATAATAACACTTGCTTCACAGACTTGCTATAATGATAATGTCTTGCTGTTTTGATTACCCAGGCTCCCTTTTACAAGATTTTGAGTTCCAAATTTTTTTCCTCCTTCTCTCCCTAAAACAATAAGTAATCTGATATAAATCATCCATGTACAGTGTCCTTTGCACCAAGTTTCAGAATAGTCCTGGCGGGATCCTGCAATTGAACCTCCTAGGATAAGACTGACAGTGTCCAGGAGTCCTGTTTCTCCCTCCTCTTTCCCCTCCCTGACACAGTAGGGGTAAGGGGTTGTTCCTTTGGAAAAAAGTTTTCTGGTACCAGCATGGCCCCAGTGTAGTAGGTGATGCTAAGGAAAGGCTGAGGAAGGTGGGAGCTGGATGGTTTCCTTTTCTGGTCCTTACTATAACTCTCCACCAGTTGCTTACAGGAGAAAGAAAAACCAAAAAAAGTCTGGTTTGCTCAGATGATAGTGGGTACTCAATTCCAGCACACAGAATAGTTACCATTGAGCACTTGGATCTGTGGCCCAGAGCAACAACTGCTTTTTTCATACTTAAGGGCCATCTAGATGTAATGAGATGAGTGTGTGGTATTGATCAGGGATGGTGTGAAAATATGACCGGTGTCTAGTTGGTAGGGAAAGGCCCTTCCCTTTGGTGCATCAAGCTTTCATGGATCCTGCCAGGAAAGAAGGACTAACTTGCCACGCTGTTTTCTCTGGTAGGATCCTGAACACCAGTCTAACAGGTGATTGAGATTAGCTCTTATAGAGCCTCTTGACCAATGAGAGGTGGAGACTGCTGCAATAGGGCCGTCTGTGTTTTGGAGGTGATAATTGACATTACTGGTACCAGTCAGCTGCAGCTCAAAACTTTGATATAACACGTCACAGGATCTCAAGTCTGAGTGTGACAGTTATTGTCCACCCATATTTCATTGAGTAGTTGCTCACGCTGACACCTTTGCCTAATACATTGACAAGGTTTATAGTGAAACTGCTTTAGGTACCAAGGCAGAAAATACTTAGGGAGCAAGAAAACTGGGCTGTCAGCCTGACAGCCACTAAGAGGCTGTATAAGAGTTTCCCGTGCTAGAGCTCAAAAGACTTTCCGAAGGTTGACAAGGGGTTGATGGTAGCAGCAATGCATGTTTTGAATGAAATAACAGCGGGAATTTTTTTAATTTTTTTTTTTAAGGTATCCTTTTAAATCAGTACTTCTCTTTTCCCTGTTTGGTTTTTAATAAAACAATTTATATAGGCATTTCTGTAAAAATGAGCATGAGGAACAAGAACTACATTAGGGGAACCAAATAAGAAAAAGGGGGCAGTGTGACCACTACATCAGGCACAGCTCTAACACTTGGATAGTTGTATTTCATTACCTAGGCTATTATAGGGAGGCAGGAGAGAAGTGACAAGCTTGAACTATAAGATTCGATCCTTTTTTTTTGAGGTTGAAATGTGGATCTGTATGCTTTAGTCAGGTTTACATATGAGTGACTCAACTATGGTATCAGACTATGCTACTCAGCTATGCTCCTAGAGTATATCTTCTTGAGACATATGTTTAAGTGTTTTTAACCTATATTAAATGATTGTATTGAACATAATTTAGGTAACATTTCTTTTACTTAGTCTCCATTCTTGTAGCTTTAAATCATATTGACATTCAGCTCTCTCTTGCTTGTTTTTTTTTTTTCCTGTGAGTATTTTTCATAAAGTATTCTTAGAAACAAATGTGTTTTGGGCTCCATTTATAATTTTTTCTTTATGCTACAACCTGTGCCTGTTTTCTGTTATAAGACTTAGCAAAAGGAAATTATTCATTTAGAAATCATGAAATTTGCTGAAGTAGGAAACCATACTTAAGGGGAGTTGGGAATGAGACAGCTTAAAACATGCTGGGTATAGTCTTCACATCTTTTATCATTTGGTGAATAATAAAAGTGTAGGAAACAAGCACTCTTTTTATTCAATTGTGCTTGATTATTTACAAGGTTCACAATTTCTTGTTGTTTTGGGCTATTGTTGATTTTTGTTCTTTAAAAAAAGATAAGGTTTAATTATCTTGTTGGGGAAATTCATTTATTGTCTTGGTTTCTTCTGATAGGCCTTACAAATAGGGATTTCTGAGATGTCTGGGGGTAGGAGCAAGGAACAAAAAAGATAGACTTGTTAAGTGAATTCTGGCAAAGGACTAGTGATTTCCAGTAAATAAAGAGCTCAGAGCAAAACTATTTACTTGTATCATTTGATCTAGTTTTGTTAGCTCCATTTATAGTGGTTATTAGATAACCAGAAGCCAAGACAGATATAATTCCATAATTCCTCAACAAAGCAAATAAGCAAAATTCTTTTCCTTTGAGTCCCTTAATAATACTTTTAAAAATGTATTGTTTGGTGATTATAGTTTTTTTTCTGGTTAATTATTGTGGCATTCTATGTAAACAATAAGCATTGTTAAATGACTGCTCTGTATAAGAGAACAAGGAATTTGGAAAATAGGAATTTTTCCTATTTTCTGACTTCTGACCATACATATAGCTATAGTAGAAGCAAGCCATTTAACCTCTTAAGGCCCCAAGAGCTTCTCTAAAGCTATGTATTAGAAAGAGTTACTGATTTGCATTAACAGAAGGATATAGTTACCACACTGGGAGTTCTGAAATGTAGAAGTTCCCAAGTTTGGACTGACACCCCTCCTACTCCCAACAACAACAACAACAATGCCCCAAACTCTGTATCTGCTACTTACTTTACTGCTATACACCATGATAGACCACTTACATCTCAAGGCCTCAGTTTTTTTATCTATAAAAATAAAAGATTGAGCTAAATGATTTTTGGTGGCTTCTCTTCTCAGAAGTTAAGACCTTATAATTCAAATATAAATTAGAATTTGATTAAGTATATTGAAAAACTTGAAGTGGGAAAAGAGATTGGAGGAAAGAAAGATTTACATCTTGAAGTAATGGTTCTTAAACTATTCCTTTAAAAAGAGAGATTTACTTCAACAGTAATAGATTGGAGATGTGGGATAAGGGGAGTGGAGCAGAATAGGAAGAAGAGAGGAAGAACATTTCATGGGAAAATGTGTGCAAGTACATGGAGGGAGGAAAAAGAGATGGAAAATAATCCAGAATCCAGTTTGCACAAAAACTAGATGAATATAGGTTGGAGTCAGTTAATAGAAGATCTTGAAAACTAGGCTAACAAGTTTATATTTTGTACTGTAAAAATGGGAAGACCCTTAAGACTTTTATGGAGATGAATTCAGATGGAGTCAGAGCCTTGGGAATTGTATCAGTCTTCCTTCTAGTCCAGCCCTCCTAGCTGTCCTCCAGGGAAGAGACTCCTATAGAGAAAGAGTTAGCTATCCCCTCCACCTTCTGGCCAACTGCCACCTACAAGTTAGGCAGACCAACCTAACTGTGGCTTAAGGGAGAGGTAGGAACCTCAGGCACATCAAACCACAATCAGTAGCTCCTCTCAGATTCTAGGGAAGATAAGTTAAGAATCCAGAATTCAAGAATCTTGGGAATAAATAACAGGACACTCCAGATGACCTGGTGCTGCTTCTAGTCTGGGCTACACAGCCATCCATCTGTGAGGGCAGAAATTGTTGGAAGAAAGGCTTGCCTTTCTCACAATTAATAATGCCAAATATTGATCAGCTGCCACCAGGAGCTCACAGGTAAGCTCAGGAGCCCTATTGGGCAGTACTCCCGATTTCCCACCACTAGGTCTAGCATAACCCTCACAGCCAGAGTGCCATAAGCCACAGCTCCTGAAGACCCAGGAAAGAAAGCTCTTTCTACCAAAGTCCTTGGCACTGTGAAATGACTTACCATCAGTAACTGATAAGACTTTATCAGTAAAAATAACATTAAAGATGGCACATTACCATCAACTTTGCTACTGTGCCTTAATGATTATGGAACGTTTCTGTTTGATTTACATCTGAAATCTTTTGTTTATATTGTCTGACCCATTAGAATGTGAGCTGTTTGTGGACAGATTGATTTTTTTTTTCTCCTTTTGTCACCACTCAGCACAATGCCTGGCACATTGAAGTTGCTCAATAAATGTTTATTGGTTGACTAAATGAGTTAAAATAACTGAGAGCTAAATTGTTCAATCTTTGATATTTTTACTTTATTGTTAAAGACAAGACTGAGAGTCTGATCCAGGCAGCAAAATTATACAGTGCTATAATTATTAGAGTATTTTTCAAAAGTTACTTTTCCTTCTTTTAAAAACTTCCATAGTTTTTGGTGTACCATTAGTCTTATTGAGTTATTTGTTTACATTTTTTAACAGTGCATTCGCCCAGTATAATATGGATCAGTTCACTCCAGTGAAGATAGAAGGATATGATGATCAGGTAAATATCTGTTCCTGATTGAGAGATCTCAGCAAAAGCAAAAGCAGATGTTTGAAAGTCAGCTCCTAGTAAAGCCTAAATTAGGCAAAACTAAACTTTTATGTTATTACTCAATGAAAATTAGTTTTAATTGTGACCCTATGTACAAGTTTTCCACTGGAAGTGTCCATAGTGATGGGGAAGGGTCATTTAAACAAGTGAGCAGAACAAATAGAATGAGAGGTAATCATTCATGCAGTACTGCCTATTTTCTAGTCATCCATCTCTCTCCTTATATAAGGGGGGGAAAAAGAGTCGAATAAATGGCAAATAATAGAATTTTAAGATTTACGGATTGCTTGCTCTCTAAGGATGGGGATGGAGAGGAAAAAATAAATTTGCAACATAAGGTTTTACAAAGGTTAATGTTGTTGAAAACTATCTTTGCATGTATTTGGGAAAATAAACTACTTTTTTTTTAATAGCTTTATCTTGTGCCTATGAGAATTTTCAAAATTAATGTTAAGCAAAATGTCATTTTTAACATATTTATGTATATAAATTTTGTTGTGTTTGAAAGGTTTTAATTACAGAACATGGTGATTTGGGTAGTGGCAGATTTTTAGATCCAAGAAATAAAGTTTCCTTTAAGTTTGATCACTTACGGAAAGAAGCAAGTGACCCCCAACCTGAGGATATAGATGGAGCTCTGAAGTCATGGAGGGAATCCTGTGACAGTGCATTAAGGGCCTATGTGAAAGATCATTATTCCAACGGCTTCTGTACTGTTAAGTATCTGTTTATTTCATTATTATATAAATTATTTTTCTATATAAGCATTTACTTGGTCCATTGGAACGATGGCCTACAGTTTATCAACTACTTATTTAGGAGTTCTGTATTTTGTTACTTGAGTCACTTTTGAAAAAAATGGTATAAATTGTATAGCATCACCAGATGCCGCTACATTAATTTTTACATCCATATCAGATTTGTGCTATTTTCATATCAGTAATGACAATTCCTAACTAGAATGGTAGAAAATTCTTAAGTTGGATGTGGACAAAATGTCAGAATAAGGTTTTTAGGAAGAGCCATTGGCCATATGTATGATTCTTTGGGAGGTACTTGTCCTTGATAAAATAAAAAGATTTCAGAAAAGAAATCGTGTGTGTGTGTGTGTGTGTGTGTGTGTGTACGAACATATATAAGTACACATACATTCAAAACAAATGGTGATGGTAAGAATGCCTTTAAAATGATAGCTGTCAGGGAAAAAAACATCTGTAAACATTGACTCAAGAGACTTGTGTTTGAATCTTTGTTTCATTATTTATTGAGTTTAAAATTTCTTATATGTAAACTGGAATCAAAATATTTTGCATCACTTAACATTGTATATTCATTGTGAAGAAGCCTAAAATCCGAAATAAATTTGAGTGATTTCAGTATGCCATGAGTTTTGCAGTAAATTTTTAGGACCTTAGAAAAGGCTTAGTTATAGTTCCTGCTCCCTATCCACCTCTGTTTTATAACTAATACTTTTGTCATACTGTAGGTCTTAGTGGTTTTATCATTTAAGATTTACCCATCCAAAGCAGTATTATGTGGACAAAGTTCAATAGAGCTTTATGTTGCCTCAATCTGATTTTTTTTTTTTCTTTCACAAATAGGTTTATGCTAAAATTATAGATGGGCAGAAGACTATTATTGCCTGTATTGAGAGCCACCAATTTCAGCCTAAAAATTTCTGGTAAGAATGTAGAGGCTATATATTTTTACTGCCTTACGTGGTCATCCTAATCCAGCATCTTCTGTTCTGTCTCTCTGTCTGCCTTGCTGCTTAATGTTCATAGAAGTAAACTAGGACATGGAGGTAGGGGGGTGAGTACTGGATTTGAAGTCAGAGGATCTGCCAGCTCTTGGTGTGTCTTGGCTGTGCCTCTTAACTATCACTTAATGAACCACATGAATTTAGGCAAAACAGCTTTCCCTATGCGTCAGTTTTCCTGTTGATTGATAAATAAGGAGTAAAGCCTACACTGCCTTATATAGTTTTTGAAAATAGTATAGCGGGGGCAGCTAGTGGCACAGTGGACAGAGCACCAGCTCTTGAATTCAGGAGGACCTGAGTTCAAATCTAGCCTCAGACACAACACTTCCTGGATGTATGACCTTGGGCAAGTCACTTAACCCCAATTGCCTCAGCCAAAAAAAAAAAAAAAAAAAACCACTATAGAAATGTGGATCATTGCCATTGCTGTTTTTCGCTTCTCTCAGTTGAATGAGAGCAGAAATTAATCTTATTGACAAAGTCACTGGTTAGCAGTGCTTTGTTCTTGTAGTTTGTTGGGTTTTTTTTTTTTTTTTTTTTTAATGGTACTCTTCACAGAGAAGTGGTAAGTGAACTTGATATTTATATGACTACATCTTGAATCCAAAGTTTGGTTGGTATATCATCCTGCCCTATCCATTGACAAGTCAACCTTTCTTTTTCTTTTTTTTTCTTTTCATTTACTCTCTAATTACATTTTGGTCTGACCTAGGAATGGTCGTTGGAGATCAGAGTGGAAGTTTACCGTCACACCACCTACAGCTCAGGTAGTTGGAGTGCTAAAGATTCAGGTAAGGTCAACTGACCAAAAGATAGCGACTCTCAGAAAATGAAATTTCTTCATACTTGAAAACTTGATTACATTCTGTTTAAGTGTGCCTTTAAAAGTTAGTCCAGAATTTGGATTTTGTGATAAGAAAATGGATATAGGCTAAAAAGACAGCAAGTTTTTGTCATGTCCTGAGTTAGAATGACTTGATGTGGAGACTAGTTTTTTATAGTAGCAACTGAGAAGGCACAAGTTTAGATTTCTTTCCCAAAGCAGTACTGGGGTCAGATGAGAAAAAGATATGTGGGTTTTTGTTTTTTGTTTGTTGTTTTTTTGTTGTTGTTGTTGTTTGTTTTGGTTTGGTTTGGTTTTTTTGGGGGGTGGGGAGAGGAGTTCAGGAACTTTTAGTGTTGAGAGAATGGATTGTGACTTTAAGGAATAATATGTTTTTATTAGGATAAATAAGCAAAAAGGAAAAATAAGGTCTAAGCAAGAGTTGGGAAAGATACTATCAATATAAGATGTCTTAATTTTGAGCTAAAATTCAAAACTGGGAGATTTTTGAGCTCAGTAAGTAAATGTTTACTGAGTAGCTGTCAGGGGCCAGATGCTTCAAGGAATGCAAGCAAGAAATAGACATAATTTCAGATAGTGAGAATTTAAGAGTTTAGTAATAGGATAGGACCAAGTAGGTAAAAGCTTAAACCTTGATGAGAATGACAAGGATAGTCATTTAATTAGAATTTAAATAGCAAAGGATCCTGAAAGACTGGCAAGATTTTCATCTTAAGATGGGATAAGTGAACTTTTTTTAAAAAAAACAACCAAAGAGAAAGCTGCCCTAAGACTTTTGAAACCAGACATCTTATGATGGTCCTTTTTCATTTATCCTAATAAGGGTCTTCGTCAAGAAAGATTCAACATCACTTAGTTTTTGCTCAAGCCTAGGGGTAAAACAAAGGTTGGGTTAAGCAGTGACTACCAGGCTTGTAATTCCAGTCACTGGAGAGGCTGAGGCTGGTGAATCACTTGAGCTCAGGAGTTGAGTTATAGTAGGATTAAAGTCAGTTGGGTGTTCACACTAAATCCATCACTAGTTGGGTGAGTCCTTAAAAGGATCAAATCGATGCAGTCAGGAATGGAGCAAGCCAGAGTGCCCATGCTATTACTATAGGATCAGGGTCATTGATGAGTACATTCAGCCTGGGTGACATAGGGAGACTTAGTCTCAAGGGGAAAAAAATTAAGCCGTGATTGATCCAGTTAAGGATCAGAGAAAAGACCACATAGCATATCTTTCTTTAAATGTTATCCCAAGATTGTCTTTTTTAAAAATAACATTTGTAATGTCAGTTAATGTTTATGCTTCACTGAACCTCCCTAATAAACCTTTAATAAGACTGACTTCTACAAAAATCCTTCTCTCATTTCTAAACTGTGCTTGTGGAACAAATAGGAAGTCTGGTAGGTTGTATGGTTTTAGAAGAATTTCAGAGTATCTGCCCAGAAGTAAACATCCAAATGTTAGCCACAGCAACTCATAAAGACTACTACTATATTAAGGTGGTGCATTCATTCTACTTTGATAGAGGCATTATGCATAGTGTTGAAATCAGAAGTCTTTTGAAGTTTCAAGAATTTCCATTTGCATTATTGTGAATAGTCTGTTCAAAGGTGATGATTTTTAGGTGATGATTCCTTATGACTTAGTTATTTAATTTATTCAAAAACTCCTTCATTCAGGTCCATTACTATGAAGATGGCAATGTTCAGTTGGTTAGTCACAAAGATGTACAGGATTCAATAACTGTTACTGTAAGTATGGAATGCCTCAAATCTCTTGTAATATTGCTGTGATCCCTGAAGGAACTAGTTTTCTAATTCAGAGCTGATCTTGAAATTTAACATAAACAGACATTCTGCTTTCAAGGTTTTAAAACCAGTCAGACCAGTTACCAATATAATCTTTGACTTAGAGCAATAGCAGTGACCCTAAGAATGGGATATTCCTTCTTTCTGAGATGATTGTAATAAATAAAAAATCTAGAAATCCCTTCTTTCTACCATTGCCAGAATCAGAATGTATTGACCAGTGAGATGGTCATTTGTTTCTTAGAAAGCAGTAATGTCTTTGATTGGGATTACATGGTATCTAGTATAGTAAGCTGCTCCTCTATTCATTTCAAAAAACTTCAGTAACTGATATACATAAAGCACTAATTACATCCCCCAGAGCTCCACTGAGAAAGTTGGGGAGCAGGAAAAATTTTTTACAATTATTGTGTCTGGAGCAATTGCACATAATGAAAAAAGGGTTAATGAGCTCTTGTGTCACCATGCAGGTATAGCCCCCCTATTTTGTGCCAAGGCCTCTGTTCCCTAGTTGATTAAAGAGGTGTAGCTAGCAACAGGAAAAGTCCTTGCTTCAGTACCAGTTTATGTGTAAATTTAAAGGAAGACCACGGACATCCAGTTATATAGGGGGAAGCAACCCATTTATGAGTCAAGATGCTGAAAACAAAATATCAAACAATAGACATCAGTATAAAACTTAATTGATAAGCAGTGGAGAAAAGGGGAAAAGAAGGTCAATATATACCTCAGACATACTCACATATATAGAATCCTACATACAGGCAGCAGCTCTGCATTTGGGGACACCAAAGATACAGGTCCATTCAACTAGAAAGGTATGCACCAAAGTGCTCTTCTGCAAGCAGGATCTTTCTATTCTGACTTTGGGGATCACTTGGAAGTTAGCCACTTTGCATGTCAAGGTTCAAGGCACATGGGATTTGGGGGCTGCAGAGGTAAAAGCAAATCTGTTGGAAAGACATTATTCTCAGGAACACAGCTGCACTAACCTTAAAAAATATTGCCAGTATTTTTCCACAAATAGATTCTATAAGCTATAGTCTCTTTTAAGGAGAGATTTTTAATATGTCTCAAGACCACCAGGCCTATTTTTATGGCAGTCCAGTGACTGTTCTTTTTACTTTTATCCTTTTCTTCTCAGTGATAGCAAGAAGATGAAAAGATAAGCAAAATCCATTTCATTTTTTAAAAATCTAAAATCTTTTAAGCCAAATAATGGTTAGTTGTCAACCTATCTTAAGCAGCAATTGTGGGAATTAATTGGTTAATTTATGTAGCTGGTGCTTCTATCACATCTTCTTGCACTAAGAATATTTACACAAGTGTATTCATGGTCTTTTCCATTGGAGATCAAATTTCCTATATTCAACGAACTTTTTATGTGTTGCTTATAAATAATTGTATTTATGCTTTTTCTTATCTCTTATTAGGATGATGTACAAACTGCCAAGGAATTTATTAAAATCATAGAACAAGCTGAAAATGAGTATCAGGTAAAATGATTTTTGGTAATTTATGTAGAGACATGAATCTGTATCTTAACATCTTTTATTATGCATCTATTTTCTTTAATATTAATATGTAGCATAAATTCTACTAGTCCAAGTTTTAAGAATCTTGTCTCTCTGAAATTCTTAGGTTTGCATTTCCCTTTGGTTCTATTTTTAAAATGCAACAAAGTGGAATTTTTAAATACTTCCACACTAGAGTTTCCTTGAACTACTTCAGTGATTCAATGTTTCAGTGAAACACTCCAAAAAAAATAAAAAGTTCTGTGATTTGGAGGCCACACAACTATCTCCTTTATTACTCAAGCTACTTTCTTAGTGCAGCCTGATCTGGTTTCAATTTCTATTCTAGAAACTTATCTATAAATCAATTATTTATTTCAGACCGCAATTAGTGAGAACTATCAGACGATGTCAGACACCACATTCAAGGCCTTGCGCCGGCAGCTTCCAGTTACCCGCACCAAAATCGACTGGAACAAGATACTCAGCTACAAGATTGGTAAAGAAATGCAAAATGCTTAAAGTAAAGTTCTTCAGTCGTAACATGCGAAAAAAGAAAAAAAGAAGAAAGAAAAGGAAAAGAAAAAAAGATTCAAAGTATAGTCTTATAAGTAGGTGGTTTCTAAACAAGTGAGGTATTTTGCTAGGGTTTTCAAAGTTAAGGTTTTCTAGCCTCTTGGAATACTGTTGAACCAATAGCATTGTCTCAATGTTTTTTTTGTGTGTGGTCCTTGCCATGTAACTTCCTATTGTGACTGTATCTACTTGTAGGATTTTTTTTTTAATTCATTTATTTTTAACATTAAAAAACAAACAAACAAAAAAAAAAAAAAAAAAACGAAAGAAAGAGAAAGGTATATCCTGGAGTTTATGTACTGGTTAGAAAATTTCCTAGCCATGAAAACCCCCTCACAAAGAGGCAGGTAATGTTTTCAGTACTTTCCCATCTTAATCTTTAATAGCACTTCCGGTACACCAGTGGTTTTTATTGATCAACCAGTAGCTTAAAGTATGCTGCAAAATATATCTACAGACATCCATATTCTTCTGACTGCTGATTGCCACTTAGTGGCATCCTGGCAACTGTAGATTTTTAAATATTTGGAATGGGGTTTTTAAGGTCCCTTTGATGGAAAAAAAGGGGTTTTCTGGAAATTCCATAATAACCAGCTTCTCTGGGGGAAATCTGGGGGTTTTGTGTTGTTGTTTATTTTTTAATCCAAAGACTTGAACCACATTCCCTCCCAGTGGATTTGTTTGCTTTCTTCCTTTTCTGAAAATTCCCTTCCTCCTAGTAACATGGTTGTTATAGGCATCTGCATTTTTAGAATATAGTTAACACATTGGTATATTTTTTTATATTCAAGAACTGCTGACACAGTCTGGATGTAGAAGAATAAATATTAAAACTTGAAAAATGCAGATGCCTAAGGAATAATAGGCATATTGTGCTTAATGCTTTGTGGCAGGTTACTAGAGTTTGTACTGTAAGTGTATGAATCAGACAAATGCATAAATCACAAATAAAAAACAAAAAAGATTTGCACCAAAGTAAGAAGAATACTTCTAAAGCAGTGTCTTTCTCTTGTTACCTGTTTCTTAATGTACTTAAAGGGAACACTGGCAATTCACTCTAAATGGTTTGTAAAACTTATTTGACATTCTTCTTCGGTCCTGCCTGCCAAAAGCTTAGGTAAGACTAATGCAGCAACCCTTCCAGGAGGATGAATGAAGAGAGGTGTTCCATAGCTCTCAAAACACTGGTACCGTGCATTTGCTAGAGCTGGTATCAGAACTCTGTATGATGAATTCATTCTACATTGTTTACACTTAGGTGATCAGGCCTTAACATGAGGTCATTTTTTTTTTTTTTAAACCAAGTGCTGTCTTCCTATCTCCAAATACACAACGAAAAGGAAGATATTTGTGCTTAAAGTGGCATTGTTTTTGTTCAATAACATAGTTAAGCAAGTGTTTCCAAAATGTCCCGTTACTTATGTAAACTTTTTTTCCAAAATAAAGTATATTTGTATTATTTGCCATTCATAATATTCATCCATATTACAAAACCCTCTGTACCTACTAGTAGAAATACAATGGTTTTGTTCTAAACCTGTTTGAGTCTCTATTTTATAATCCCTTCTGTTTCTGCTTACAAGGTGGGAAGTGAGATTGTCTGTCTTGGGTCTGATTTGAGAAGAATATTCAGGCCATCTGAATCTAATCTCTGCCTCTTAATTTTTACACTACCCTGCCTGAACTTTGAGAAACCTGAAGAAAACAGTTTAGTCCTGAGTGACCACAGTTAGTAATTGTCCATAGAACTTCCATTGATATTTATTGGAAAGCAACTATTTTCCCCTTAAATGTTTAGAGGTTCTAATTTACCTTTCTTTACCAGTCAAAACAGGCTAAGAGTGAATGAGAGGATATGTGTGGATGTGCAATCTTCACCTTTAAATTGGTTTTTTGGTTTGTTTTTTAGGTAGATTTCCATCCCACTCCACCCCCGAGGCAATTGGGGTTAAGTGACTTGCCCAGCGTCATGACCAGCTAGGATGAGTTAAGTGTCTGAGGTCAGATTTGAACTCAGGTCCTCCTGAATTCAAGGGCTGGTGCTCTACCCACTACACCATCTAGTTGCCCTTTTTATGTTTTTTTAAAAAGAGAGAGAGATTGTGGGTTTGTGGTCATGGGACTGAGCTGATTGTGTGACCTTGATGGGCATTGGTCTTTGAGGCAAGAAGATCTGAATTCAAAGTCTCAGACATTTACTAGCTTTCTGAGTCTGGACCAAATCACTTTAAGTGCTCTCTCATTAATAAATAAATGAAAACACTTTAGAAAATTGTGATGATTAAACGAAATAATCATTGTAAAACACTTAACATGATGCCTAGCACATAGTAGGCATGTAATAAATTATTCTTCCCTTTTTCTTTTCATCTTCCTTGCTTCTCTGGCCCTGTTTTTCCTTACCTGTAAAATGAGGAGATCTAGGTCAGTGTTCTCAAACTTTTGTTCTCATTATCTTTATAATAATTAAACATTATTGAAGATTATCAAAGAGTTTTTGCATATGTGCATTATATTTATAGATATTTACCATATTACAAATAAAAATAATTTTGAATTTGTAGGCCCTCTACAAAGGTTTCAGAGATCCTCAGGATTCTCTGGACCACACTTTGAGAACCACTGATCTAAATAAGTTTAGAAGCCCATTCTTTCTGCTCCAACATATGAATATGAATCCTTGAACTTTTTAAACAAGATGAAGTATATTATTACATGGACTTAGCTCTGAAGGTTGTTTTCACCCCCCATCCCCTCTTTTTTAACTATAGATATGTGGGAATAGCTTTTATCATGTTTCCCAGCCAAGAATTAAGAGGGAGTTTCTGTGCCTCACTTATCCCAAGGCCAGTTCAAATCTTCCTGTCTCCCAACAAAAGTAGCTCTGGGCAACATGTGTAACTTTTGTTGACCTCAAACATTCCTACCTCTGGTTTTGTATTCCTCCATGTCAGATGCCCCATTAATTTGTCTTTGCCCAGACAGTCCTCTTGCAAGAATTCTGAATCCCATGGACAACCATTTAAAGCATTCATTGACCACCTAATGGGGAAATCAGCCTTCTGATGCTTACTTCATGCCACTCTCCTATTTTTTATATCTTTCAGTTTATTGTTTGCATTCTTACAATGATTTGCATAATGATATTCCAAGGTAATAAACTTGCTATATAGAGAATTTTAGAGATATGAATAACTTTAGAGAATAGCTAGCAAAATCTGCCAAAGTGATTTGGACATGGAATGCTTTGGAGCCAACAGTACACCAATAGAGCCTTCAAATGCTAGGGAAAAGGGGAGTGTGAAATGCCCCTGGCACAAAAGGTACAGGAAATTTTGAAGCAAAACAAAGATTAAACCTATTTTAAAACAAAAGCAATTTCTTCATGAAATGTGTTTTTTTTGTTGTTGTTGTTTTTAATATTTTCTTGTTTTGATATTTTATAGAAAAATCTTCAACACCAAAAACACTAATGTCTAATCCTCTTCAGGCTACTCAGAGAAGTTTGGATGATTTGTCCAAAGTCATATGACTAGTTAATGGCAAAACCCCAAACAGAATTGCCTTTAGTGATGAAAACCATAGGCCAAGGCTTTACCCCTACACTTAAGATTTTGGCAGTGATGTTGAAAGGCTATTTGTTTAGCCAGGGCCTGAGTAGTTACACTTTAGTAAAATGAATGGTGAAAAAAGCATTTTATTAAGCCCTTACCATGTGTTAAGCATTGGGGATATAAATGCAAAAGCAAATACAGTCTGTGACGAACACTATAATAGAGGCAGAACAACATCCATCAGTTAATGATGGCCTAGGAAGGACACTCTGGTATGGAAAGATACAATGATGATGAATGAGACTGTAGGAGGAGAGTACATTACTGTCTCAGAAGTCAGTGGCAGAGTGGATCCTATTTCTAGAACTGGAGAAAAGGAGAGACTAGAGCTGTTAGCAAGAAGATGGTTAGAGAATAGCCGGTAAAGTGAAGCAAAGAAGTTCAGGAAATGAGGGAGTCATAGCCCAGGACTTGGTCTGAGACCTAACCCAGACAGCTAATCAATCCTCTTCTCATTTTTGTAAGTTGGAGAACAGGTCTTCATCAGCTTGTCTAGGGCTCCATGGGAGAGGAGGGCCAGGTTCAGATCTCTGCTTTGTTACTCTGGGTAGCCTTTTAGAATTCATTTGAGCTTGCGGGGTCTCTTTTTATTTGTAAAATAAAATCACCAATGAATGCCTGTTACAATTCGAATCTCTGATGTAATGTTCTAGGGGAAGAGCTCACCAATTTATCAAGATTCAGAGAATTATTATTAATTTAATAATTAATTATTAATTAATTAACTTATTCATGAAAAAGAAATCTAGATTCTAGACAAGAAAGGCCCTTGATTTTTCAGTGCCCTCAGGCAACTCGAGACTTAAATGATGGGAAAATTGTTGATTTGTTTTCCTATAGTTCCTCACAAAGAGCTACCAGATCGACTGAAATCTAGTCTGATACTTAAAAACAAAACAAAACCTCAAGATTTTAGTGGAAATACACTTTTCCAAATCAGGGAGATAGTCCTATTATATCCTTCCCTGTGATCAGTCAAATCAAATTACATTTATTATTTACTTTGTTTTTGGCACGATGCTAAGAATTAGGGAATTAAAAAAAAAAAAAATGAAATCAACTTTGACCTCCAAGGAGCTTTCATTCTGTTTTGTACACATACTGTACAAAATAAATATAATCTGGGTGGTGGGAGAGCGACACTGGCAACTGGACAGATCAAGAAATGCCTTGTATAGGATTTGACATTTGTGTTAAGCTTTGAAGGAAACTAAGATACTAATAAGATAGAAAGGTGAAGGATTGCATTCTGTACATGGGGCTCCACAAGTACAAAGACAGGGATGGAAGTATAGTGTCATGTGAGGAACAGCAAGACCATTTTGACTAAACTTTATAAAAAAGTGAAGGAGCTGGCACAATAGGGCCAGAAGGGAAAGTTGAAGGCAGCTTGTAAAGGACTTTAAATGCCAAACAGCTTTATATTTGATCCTACAGGTGTTAGGGAGCTACTGGCTACTGAAATGGTGTAGGAATACTCCATTAGGCATTAATTGGGGGTTGGGGGGAAGAGAAGTAATGCAGCCTAGCAGTTCCAGATTTCAAACTATTACAAAGTAATAATCTCAAAACAATCTGATACTGGTTAAGAAAGAGTGATAGATTAGTGAAATAGATTAGGTACACAATGCACAGTAGTAAATGACCATAGCAAACTAGTGTTTGATAAACCCAAAGATATATAAGCTTTGGGGGTAAGAACTCAAAATTTGACAAAATTGTAGAGAAAACTAAAAAGCAGTTTGACATAAATTAGACAAACCATCTCACATTGCATACCAAGATAAAAGTCAAAGTAGATAAATGATTTAGACATAAAAGATAATATCAAAAGTAAATTAGAGGAGCCTAGAAAAATGTACTTGTCAGATCTATGGATAAAAGGAAGAGTTTATGACCCAACAAGATAAGATCATGGAAAATAAAAAAGATATTTATTATGTAGAATTAAAAAGCTTTTGCACAAACAAAACTAATGTAATCGGGGCAGCTAGATGGTGTAGTGGATAGAGCACAATCCAGTCTCAGACTGTGATCCTGGGCAAGTCACTTAACTCCCAATTGCCTCAGAAAAAAAAAAAAAACTAATGTAACCAAAATAAGGGAAATTGGGGATGGGGGTGGAAATGTACTACAAGTTTTCTCTAATAAAGGCTTCATTTTTCAAATATAGGGAACTGAGCCAAATTTATAAAACTAAGAGCCATTCCCCAATTGATAAATGGATAAAAGATTTGGATAGGCAGTTTTTAAAACAAGACATCAAAGCCATCAGTAGTCATTAAAAAGGTTATATGTTGCTACTGATTAGAGAAATGCAAATTAAAACAACTCATGACAGAAAAGGAAAATGACATGCTGCGGGAAATGTAGAAAAATTGTAATCCTAATGCATTATTGCTGAAGTTGTGAACTATTCCAATCCTTCTGGAGAGCAACCTGAAACTGTATTCAAAGGCTGTAAAACTGCATGCCCTTTTCCCCAGCAATACCATTACTAGGTCTGTATCCCAAAGAGATCAAAGAAAAAAGAAAAGGACCTATTTGTACAAAAATATTTATACCAGCTGTTTTTGTGGTGGCAACAAATTTGGAAATTGAGAGCATACCCATCAATTAGGGAATGACTAAACAAATTGTGGAATAGGATTATGATGGAATACTATTGTGCTATAAGAAATGACAAGCAGGATTGTTTTGAGAAAAATCTGAAAATGCGAGTATGAACTCATACAAAATAGTGAGCAAAATCAAGAGAACTTTGTACACAGTAACAGTATTGTAGGCATGGTGAACTGTGAAAGACACAGCTACTCTGATCGAGACAATAATCCAAGACAGTTCCAAAGGAATGGTGAAAAATGTCCACAACCACAGAACTGATGAACTCAGTGCAGATTGAAGCTTTTTAAAAATATTTTAGGGGAGGTTTTTTTTTTTTGCAACGTGGCTGGTAAGGCAGTGTTTTACATGACTTCACATGTATAATGGATACCAAATTGCTTTCTCAAAGAGAAAGGAAAAAGAATTTGGAACTCAAAATTTTAATTTTTAAAAATTTACATGTAATTGGGAATAAATAAATATGTTTTAAAAAAATATTCCTTATATTCTAAAGGAATCAAAAAGGAAAAGGACTTAGCATAACAATTTTTTATGGTAGCAAAAAATTGGAAATTGAGAGGCTGCTTAACAATTAGAGAATTGGCTAAAGAAGTTGTGGTATATGATTGTGATTAAGTACTATTGTGCTTTAAGAAATTATAAGATGGTTTTAGAAGGAAAAAAAACAGCAAAAAAAAATTTGAAAAGTTGCATTTTGAAGTCAGAAGAATCAAGGTCATTGGGCCAAGTAGTAACAGTGTTGTATGTGATGATCAACTGTGAAAGACTTGGCTACTCTGATTGATAAAATAATCCAAGCCAATGCCAAAGGATTCATATGAAAAAACAAAAAATTCCAGAAGACGTGATAAACTGAGGGCAACTTGAAGAATAATTTTCTACCTTTTGAGTGTGTGTGTGTGTGTGTGTGTGATGGCTACTATGGAAATATGTCTGTATGATTTCACATGAATAACATATTTTGTTTGCCTTCTCAGTGAGGTGGGGAAGAGTTAGGAAGGGGAAGAAAATTTGGAACTCAAAATTTAAAAAGCCAAGAATGCATAAAATAAATAACATTTTAAAAATAAACAAAAAATCAAATTTTAAAACAAAACTTAAAAAAAAGGAATATTATTTCAACTAGGTAGAAAATGAAATAGAGGTGAAAAATTTTGGAAACAGGGAGAAATTAGAAAGCTATTAGATTAGCCCAAACTAGGGATAATAAATAAGTTGAACTAACTGTGAGTAGAAAGGAAATAGGTGTTTGAGATGTGGAGAGAAAATCAACAAAATTTGGCAACAGATTAACTATGTTGCTGTGAAGGGAGTGTGAGGAACTTAAGAGCCCTGAGGTTGCAAATCTTAAATGACCTGGAAGGAACATTCTTTTTTTTTTTTTTTTTTTTTTTTTTTTTTAATTTTATTTTATAATTATAACTTTTTTTTTTTTTTTACAGTATATATGCATGGGTAATTTTTTACAACATTATCCCTTGCACTTACTTCTATTCAGATATTTTCCCTTCCTCCCCAACCCCCTCCCCCAGATGGCAGGCAGTCTTATACATGTTAAATATATTACAGTATATTATAGATACAATATATGTGTGTAGAACCGAATTCCTTGTTGCACAGGAAGAACTGGATTCAGAAGGTAAAAATAACAGTTTACACTCATTTCCCAGTGTTCCTTTTCTGGATGCAGCTGATTCTGTTCATCATTAATCATTTGGAATTGGATTAGCTCTTCTCTATGTTGAAGATAACCACTTCCATCAGCATACATCCTCATACAGTATCATTGTTGAAGTGTATAATGATCTTCTGGTTCTGCTCGTTTCACTCAGCATCAGGTGATGTAAGTCACTCCAAGCCTCTCTGTATTCCTCCTGTTGGTCATTTCTTACAGAACAATAATATTCCATAACATTCATATACCATAATTTACCCAACCATTCTCCAATGGATGGGCATCCATTCATCTTCCAGCTTCTAGCCACTATGAAAAGGGCTGCCACAAACATTTTGGCACATACAGGTCCCTTTCCCTTCTTTAGTATTTCCTTGGGATATAAGCCCAGTAGTAGCACGGCTGGGTCAAAGGGTATGCACATTTTGATAACTTTTTGGGCATAATTCCAGATTACTCTCCAGAATGGTTGGATTCTTTCACAACTCCACCAACAATGCATCAGTGTCCCAGTTTTCCCACAGCCCCTCCAACATTCATCGTTATTTGTTCCTGTCATCTTAGCCAATCTGACAGGTGTGTAATGATACCTCAGAGTTGTCTTAATTTGCATTTCTCTGATCAATAGTGATTTGGAACACTCTTTCATATGAGTGGAAATAGTTTTAATTTCATCATCTGAAAATTGTCTGTTCATATCCTTTGACCATTTATCAATTGGAGAATGGCTTGATTTCTTATAAATTAAAGTCAATTCTCTGTATATTTTGGAGATGAGGCCTTTATCAGAACCTTTAACTGTAAAAATGTTTTCCCAATTTGTTACTTCCCTTCTAATCTTGTTTGCATTAGTTTTGTTTGTGCAGAAACTTTTTAATTTGGTGTTATCAAAATTTTCTATTTTGTGATCAATAATGGTCTCTAGTTCTCCCTTGGACACAAACTCCTTCCTCCTCCACAAGTCTGAGAGGTAAACCATCCCAGGTTCCTCCAATTTATTTATGATTTCGTTCTTTATGCCTAAATCTTGGACCCATTTTGATCTAATCTTAGTATGTGGTGTTAAATGTGGGTCCATGCCTATTTTCTGCCATACTAATTTCCAGTTTTCCCAGCAGTTTTTGTCAAATAATGAATTCTTATCCCAAAAGTTGGGATCTTTGGGTTTGTCAAACACTAGATTGTTATTTTTATTCACTATCTTGCCCTGTGAACCTAACCTATGCCACTGATCAACTAGTCTATTTATAAGACTAGTTAAGGACAGCTAGGTGGCGCAGTGGATAGAGCACCAGCCCTGAATTCAGGAGGACCTGAGTTTAAATCTGGCTTCAGACACTTAACACTTCCTGGATGTGTGACCCTGGGCAAGTCACTTACCCCCAATTTCCTCAGCAAAAAAAAAAAAAAAAAAAAGATAAGACTACAGAGAGAACTGATGAACTCTGAGTGCAAATTGAAGCACACTTTTAAAAAAAGCTTATATATACATGCATAATTTTCAACATTCACCTTTATAAAATCTTGTGTTCTAAATTTTTTCCCTCCCTTCCCCTCCCCCCTCCCCTAGAAGGCAAGTAATCCAATATATGTTAAACATGTACAGTTCTATATGTATTTCCACAATTATGCTGCACAAGAAAAATCAGATCAAAAAGGAAAAAAATGACCAAGAAAAGAAAATGCAAACAAACAACAAAAGGAGTGAAAAGAACTATGTTGTGGCCCATGCTCAGTTCCCATAGGCCTCTCTCTGGGTGCAGATGGCTCTTTCCATCACAAGACCATAGGAACTGGCCTGAATCATCTCATGTTGAAGAGAGCCACTTCCATCAGAATTGATCTTCGTATAGTCTTCTTGTCATGTACAATGATGATCTGGTTCTGCTCACTTCTCTCAGGATCAGTTCATGTAAGTCTCTCCAGGCCTCTGTGAAATCATCCTACTGGTCGTTTCTTATAGAACAATAGTATTCTAAAGCATTCATATACCATATTCAGCCATTCTCCAATTGATGGACATCCACTCAGTTTCCAGTTTCTGGCCACCACAAAGAGGGCTGCCACAAACATTCTTTGTCCCTTTCCCTTCTTTAAGATCCCTTTGGGATATAAGCCCAGTGGAAACACTGCTGGGTCAAGGGTATGCACAGTTTGATAACTTTTTGAGCATTGCTCCAAATTGCTCTCCAGAATGGTTGCATCCATTAACAGTTCCAGTGTCCCAGTTTTCCCACATTTCCTCTGAAGCATACTTTTTTTTTTTTTAATAGCTTTTTATTTACCAGATATATGCATGGGTAATTTTACAGCACTAACAATTGCCAAGCTTTTTTGTTAGGATTACTAAGTGAGAACTGAGGTTGTCTGGATAGTGACAAGGTGAGAATTCAGGTTGGACAATTACAAGGTGAGAACTCAGGTTGACTTGATAGAAGGAGCAAGCCCATTGGTTGAAGTGGTTCTTCCCAGAAGCCCTTGCATTATCCCATGCCCATTCTCTGGGAGGATAAAAAGCAACAGTGGGCCTGGAAAGTGAGTCTGCCTGGAGAAGGATAAGAGCTGGAGGAGATTCAATAAGAAGACTCTGCATTGCATCAGGCTTGATGGGGCTCTATGCAGGAAGGGAAGTCACTTCTAAGGACAAGAGTTAACAGCAACTGCCTGGAGACAACGGTTCACTACAGGAAGAAGAATCTGTCTGAGAGATTTGAGTAGACACAGCAGATCTCTTCCCAGAGAGCGATCCGGCAGCTTCTGGAGACGACAGCTCGCTACAATTGGCGCCCAACGTGGGGCCAGGACTTTTGCTTATCCTGACAAGAGGAGCTAGACCAGACCTTTGCAATTTGGTGCCCGAACAGGGACAGACACGGTCCTGATTCCAGTGGAAAAGCCTCCCATCCAGATCTCAGTCTCTCTGACCCAGAACCGTGAGTAACAAGGAAACTTTGTTAAAGATTAAGTGAGCGTGCTAATAGATAAATAAGGAACTTAACTTGTTAAGGGCTAAACCAGGAATCTCTTATAGCTGAAATGGGGCAGATGTTAGCTAAATTCAATCCCTGGACCTCAGCCGACTCAACCCCAGCCCCAGAAGCAACCTCAGCTCCACCCCCATTCAGGAGTGGTACTATAGAGAGTATAATCAAGATAATTGAGGAGCAGAGTTTACTTGTAACCTGGGTACAGATTGCTAAACTCTTGGCTGCATTAAGACGCACATCCCCTTGGTTCTTAGAGGAAGAAAAGATAGATGTAGATAAATGGAAGCTAGTGGGATATGAAATGAAAGAATTTCAAGCAAAAAATGGGCCTCGTTCAATTTCTGCAGAAGTATTTTATATCTACAACATAGTTCAATTAGCCTTAAACTATCAAGCAAGTTGTAGGAGAAGGAAAAGTTCTAAAAATGAACAGAGGAGGAAGTGTGAGGAAAAAAGGAAAGATCAAGATCTTTCCCTAGAGCAAGAGGATTTAAGTGAGGAATTAGGGTATGATTCTCTTGAAGAAGCTTCAACCCTGCCTAGAGAACAGATTATTGACAGGCCCACATCAACCCCACCTTCAGAGATGGAGGAAGAAAGAGGGGAAGAGGCAGAAACACAAACAGAATTGTCTGTGAAGCAGTCTAAGCCTATGACAAGATTAGAAAAAGCATTGGTTAAAGCTAAGAGAGAAGGACAGGATATAAGTGATTTTATACATGCATATCCTGTGATTGAAAATACTGACTCTGTAGGTAAAAAAAGGAGAAGATATGCACCTTTAGATTTGAATAAAATTAAGGATTTGAAAAAAGGTTGTACCCTTTATGGGGCTACATCAGCTTATGTCAAAATGTTACTAGATGGTTTGTCTTATGAAGTCCTAACCCCGAATGATTGGAAATCCATAGCAAGGACATGTCTGGAACCTGGAGAAAATTTATTATGGCTTGCGGAATTTCATGAATTATGTAAAATTCAAGTCAGATGCAATTTGGAAATAGGAGTTAACACACAATTCACTTTTGAGCACTTAGCTGGTGAAGGTCAGTATGGAGAGAATTCGGAACAGACTGATTATACCATGACAATATATGAACAAATTGCTAAGGCTGCAATAAAAGCTTGGGGTGTCCTTCCTGGACAGAAAGATCGCGGAGAGGCTTTCACTAAAATACAGCAAGGTCCCAATGAACCTTTTGCGGATTTTGTGGGACGTTTGCAAACTGCTGTCAAAAGAACTATTGGAGAAAATTCAGCTACAGAAATAATGACCAGACATCTGGCTAAGGAAAAAGCCAATGAGATTTGCAAAAGAATTATATGGGGATTAGACAAAGATGCTCCTTTAGAGGAGATCATAAGACGCTGTGCTACAGTGGGAACAAATGCTTTTTACACCCGAACAATGATGAATGTGGAAAGACAGGGTCCCTCCTGGCAAGGGCCTTCTAGAGAAACTCGGCGATGTTTTCAATGTGGAAAAATTGGGCATCTAAGAGCTCAGTGTAGATATGGAGATACAGTGAGAAGACAGAGTGAGAGAAGACCTAAAACCCCATGTCCAAAATGTCACAAGGGCCTCCACTGGGCCTCCGAATGTAGAATAATTCAGGGAAATGGGATGAGGGGCCCAGGTCCAGGGCCCCAGGCAAAAAAGACTTGGGGCATGATGGCAGCTGATGTTACACCCAAAGAACCTTTAGAAGGCCAGGACTCTGATTTAATCAATCAGCAGAGAAGCAATCACATGGCAGAAAGGGATTACCTGATAAGTGAGCCAAAAGGCAATCAGATTGCAAAAATGGATTACACTTGGGGAGAATACAGGCCTTTTAAACCAACAGGGCTGTGTCCAGTGCAAACAATTCCAATGTAATTGCCAGATGATGAGAAGAGATTTAGAAAGTGGTAAATAGAAGGTAATTAGATAGGTTAACTGCCTGGGAGAGAGGGTTTGCTTGTATTTGTTCAGATGGAGAAGGAATCAGATGGGTGCCAACGAGTCATATTCGCCTTGTCCATCAGAGAGAGACAGAAAAAGAGAAAGACCTCAAAATAAAGGAGAAGATCTAAGAAACATCTGACACTGAAAGAGCATGGATAATAAGAAGACTGTTAAAGAACTTTAAAAACCAGCAGGAATCATTGGACTTCCTCACACAAGATGAGACTAATGGACAATGGACTTATGGACATTTATAAATTTTCAATTTATGATTATGTTATATACTTCTAGCATGTATTATGTTACTATGTTACTATGTGCTTATGTAATTTATGTAATTATGTGTAATACTTCCCATATTGATGGATTTATGTTTCAAGATCATGACTGTCCTATGTTCTAAATCAAAAGAAAGGGGGAGATGTTAGGATTACTAAGTGAGAACTGAGGTTGTCTGGACAGTGACAAGGTGAGAATTCAGGTTGGACAATTACAAGGTGAGAACTCAGGTTGACTTGATAGAAGGAGCAAGCCCATTGGTTGAAGTGGTTCTTCCCAGAAGCCCTTGCATTATCCCACGCCCATTCTCTGGGAGGATAAAAAGCAACAGTGGGCCTGGAAAGTGAGTCTGCCTGGAGAAGGATAAGAGCTGGAGGAGATTCAATAAGAAGACTCTGCATTGCATCAGGCTTGATGGGGCTCTATGCAGGAAGGGAAGTCACTTCTAAGGACAAGAGTTAACAGCAACTGCCTGGAGACAACGGTTCACTACAGGAAGAAGAATCTGTCTGAGAGATTTGAGTAGACACAGCAGATCTCTTCCCAGAGAGCGATCTGGCAGCTTCTGGAGACAACAGCTCGCTACATTTTTGTTCCAACTTTTCCCTTCCTTGCTCCCACCACTTCCCCCAGATGGCAGGTTGACCAATACATGTTAAATATGTTAAAGTATAAGTTAAATACAATATATATATACATGTCCAAACAATACAAAAAGAGTCAGACTTTGAAATAGTGTACAATTAGCCTGTGAAGGAAATCAGAAATGCAGGTGGACAAAAATAGAGAGATTGGGAATTTTATGTAGTGGTTCATAGTCATCTCCCAGAGTTCTTTCACTGGGTGTAGCTGGTTCAGTTCATTACTGCTCTATTGGAACTGATTTGGTTCATCTCATTGTTGAAGAGGGCCACGTCCATCAGAATACATTCTCATACAGTATTGTTGTTGAGGTATATGATGATCTCCTGGTCCTGCTCATTTCATTCAACATTGAAGCATACTTTTTAAACTTCATTTTTCTTGCTATAGAAATACATTTTTCATGGCTTCACATGTATTGTGGGTTTCATATTGCTTGCCTTCTCAATAGGTCAGGGAAGGACCAAAGGGAGGAAAAGAATTTATAACTCAAGATTTAAAAAAATAAATATTAGATAAGTGGTGTGAGGAGGAGAATGATAACAGGAGATAGTTAAAAGGGATAAGCCAACCCCAAAGGACGAGAAGTTGCAGGAGGTAGAATGGAAGGTTAAAGGAAAAGCTAGAAATGTCAGTGGGGAGCCAAGTACTGTGGGTGTAGTATATTAAGGGAGGAGGGGCATGGGAGCAATACTGACAAGGATGGACAAGATGCAGTGACTTGGGGAGCTGTTCTCTGTTAGTGTTTCAAGAAGAAAATAGGATAAAAGGATCTTTATTATTAATACTGAATTCTGGGGGGAAAAAAAACAGGGTTGGTAATCATAATCTCAGGCAAATTTAAAGCTAAAATTGATTTAAGAAAGAAAAAAATAGGAAAACTACTACACTGTCAGGAATTTCACTTAATGTTTAGTCCTTTAAAATAACAATATACCTGTCAATACAAACAGGAACTATATGAACGTGAAAACAATACACGTTTTATACAAATAAAGTCAGATCTAAATAATTGAAGTAACATTTATTTTTCATGAGTGGATACAGCCAATATAATTTTTAAATGGCAGTTTTCTCAACCAATTTATTAAGTGCAATCTCAACTAAATTACTAAAAAATATCTTAATGAATTAGAAAAAAATAACAGTTTAATTGAAAAAAACAGGGGGAAAAGATGTAGAGAAAGATTCAGCAGTATCAGATCTTGTTCTATTAAGAGCATTATTGAATTATAAAATGGGTAATTTTGATTTCTTTACACTAAAAATTTCTTATATAAATAAAATCTATGCAGCCAAGAATAGAAAGAATGCAGAATTGGGGGAAAATGTTTATAACAAGTCTTAGGTTGTGATTGGAAAACATTCTGTGGTATAAGAAATGGTGTGTTGTATGTTTAACATATACATATATATATATTATATATATATATATATAGGGTTATTTGCCAACTAGGGGAGGAAATGGAGGGAGGAAAAACATTGGAACATAAAATTTTGCAAGAGTGAATGTTGAAAATTATTCATATGTTTTGAAAATAAAAAGCTTTAATAAAAAAAATTAAACATCTAAAAAAAAAAAAAAGTAAAAGAGAACAGAGTAAATCTCTCCACCAACTGAAGCCAGAGACTAGCAGCAATTGAGAAAATTCTGAAACCACATATTCAGTAGAGCAAAATATAGTGGAGACTATGTGCCAAGCAGGTAGCTGCGAAAGAAGATGCTGTAGAGAAAAGAGTTTGAAGGTTGGAGTCATTGGAACTGATTATGTGTCTAGGCCCAGTTATTTATTTTTTGTGTGATATTGAACTAGTCACTTAACTTCTGAAGGCCTCAGGATCCAAACTCAAGCCTGTTTGACTTTTTATATACATTCATCCCACACACAAATATAGTATTCAGAATATAGAATATATTCAGAAAAATATAGTATTCAGAACCTAACATAATTTTCTCCATATATGGTTTAGCAGGAAGCAATGGGACCAAAGGGATCATTCCTTCAATACTACCTTGCCATGAGTACCAGCTAAGATCATATTAACGTTATTTGAATTTATCAATTTTGCTTCCAGGTAAAGCCATTAAATCTTTTTCATGTACAAATATTTATGGCAAGCCCTTTCTTAGGCCTCTGATACAAAATTAGATGTGCTGAAGCTCACTGTTCAGGATTTTGTATTTGTGCACATCAGATCATCATTTCAATCCATTAAAATAACTTACAATTTTTTCCCCCCAAAAAAAAAAGAAAGAAAGAAAGAAATGATGTTTTGATTAATTTAGAAAAACACAGAAAGACTGGTACTTATGAAGGCAGATGTTATTCATCCTTCAGAGAAACAGATGAGAAGTGGGAATATGCATAGTATGGTCTCATATATATGCATGTGTGTTTATGTGTATGCACTAAATTGTAGCCTTCTTGGAGAGGAAAAAGAGGGGGAGGGGGGAAAATAAAGTTAAAAGTGCACAGCAAAGAAAAATCCTACAAGGAAGCAAAGAAAAACTAGGCTTTCTTGAAATGGAAATTTGTTGTTTTATATTGAAACCTCTCTTGTTCTGCTATATACATGGCAATGTTTTTTTTTTCTTTTGTCATTTTTGTGATTTAAGTTTAAAATTTAAAACCATCAGCAAACATTATTTGTAATGAAGAGAAGCTGAATGTATTATCAATAAGATCAAGGATGAAACAAGAATGCCCATTATCATCACTATTATTCAGTATTGTAGTAGAAATGTTGGTTTTAGCAATAAGAAAAGAAAAACAAATTTTAAAAATTAGAATAAATAGTAAGGAGATAAAACTCTCACTCTTTGTGGATGATATGATATACTTAAAGAATCATCCAAAAACCTATTTGAAACAATTAACAGCTTTAGCAAGTTACAGAATATAAAATAAAACCACACAAATCATCAGCAGCAGCAAGAGATAGAGAAATTCCATTTAAAATAACTGTAGAAAAAATAAAATATTTTGGTGTCTACCTGCCAAGACAAACCCAGGAACTATATAAATGTAATTACAAAACATTCCTCACACAGATAAACCTAAACAATTGGGAAAATATCAATTGCTCATGAGTAGGCCAAACTAATACAATAAAAATGACAATTCTATCTAATAAATTAATGTACTTGTTCAGTGCCATATCAGTCAAACTGCAAAATATATATATATATTTTATAGAACTAGAAAAAAATAACAAAAATTCTTCTGGAAGAACAAAAAGGCAAGGATATGAAGGGAATTAATGGAAAAAAAAAAAATACAAAGGATGGGAGCCTACCAGTGCCAGACCCAAACCTCACTTATTATAAAGCCATTTGTCACTAGCTAAAAAATAGAGTGGGAATAAGTTAGATACACATGACACAATAATCAGTGACTACAGTAATCTAGCATTTAATAAGCCCCCAAACTCCAACTTCTGGGATAAGAACTCACTATTTCACAAAAATTGCCGGGAAAACTACAATATAATATATCAGAAACTTGGCATAGACCTACATCTCATACCCTATATCAAAATAAGATCAAAATGGGTACATAATTTGAATGTAAAGGGGGATACTATAAGCAAATTAAGAGATCAAGAAATAGTTTACCTATGAGATCTTTGGAAAAGGGAGCAATTTATGACCAAAGAAGAACTAGAGAATATTATGAAATGCAAAATGGATGCTTTTGATTCTATTACATTAAAAAGCTTTTGCACAAACAAAACCGATACAAACAAGATTAAAAAGGAAGTACAAAGCTGAGAAAAACTCTTTACAGACACTTTAGAGACTTTTCTGATAAAAGTCTCATTTCTAAAATATATAAAGAACAGTGTCAAATTTATAAGAATACAAGTCATTCCCCAGTTGATAAATGGTCAAAGGATGTGAACAGACAGCTTTTAGATGTAAAAATTAAAGCTATCTATAGTGATATGAAAAATGTTCTAAATCACTATTGACTAGCAAAATGAGGTACCAATCTCAAGATTGGCTAAGATGACAGGAAAAGATAATGATAAATGTTGGAGGGGATGTGGGAAAACTGGGACACTGATACATTGTTAGTGGAGTTGTGAAATGATCCAAACTTTCTGGAGAGCAATGTGGAACTATGCCCAAAGGCTGTCAAACTGCATACCTTTTGACCCAGCAGTGTCATTACTGGACCTGTATCCCAAGTGAATGAGATGAAGAGAGATCTTTCAAGACAGTTGTGAAAATCGAGAAAGGCTTCATCTACTTCAGAGTTTGAGTAGGCCTGAAGGACTTTGAAGATTGAGTCAAGGACATACTTAAGTCTCCTTCCTACTATCCTCCCATGACAACATTTTCTCCCTATTTCAGTCAAATATGGGCAACTATGTACTTATTGGTCAAGTTCAATTTCTTGGGCAGTTCCCTCATTTAGAAGGAAAACCCTCAGCCAATGAGGATGAGAGTCAGTAGTGGGAGGGGGTATTTGCGCTAGGGATTAAAAATGTTAACCCTTGATGCTAAAATCTTAAATAAGATATTAGCAAAAAGGCTTCAGAAAATCATCTCCAAGATAATACACTATGATCAAGTAGGATTTATTCCAGGAATGCAGGGCTGGTTTAATATTAGGAAAACTATTAATATAATTGACCATATTAATAATCAAATTAATAAGAACCATATGATCATCTCAATAGATGCAGAAAAAGCATTTGACAAAATCCAACATCCATTCCTACTAAAAACTCTTGAGAGTATAGGAATAAATGGACTATTCCTTAGAATAATCAGGAGCATATATTTAAGACCTTCAGTAAGCATAATATGCAATAGAAATAAACTGCAACCTTTCCCAGTAAGATCAGGAGTGAAACAAGGTTGCCCACTATCACCATTACTATTCAATATAGTACTAGAAACGCTAGCCTCGGCAATAAGAGCCGAGAAAGAGATTCAAGGAATTAGAGTAGGAAATGAGGAAATTAAACTATCACTTTTTGCAGATGACATGATGGTATACTTAGAGAACCCCAAAGACTCTGCTAAAAAGCTACTAGAAATAATTCAAAATTTCAGCAAAGTGGCAGGATACAAAATAAATCCACATAAATCCTCAGCATTTTTATATATCACTAACAAAATGCAACAGCAAGAGATACAAAGAGAAATTCCATTCCAAACAAATGTTGAGAGTATAAAATATTTGGGAATCCATCTACCAAAGAAAAGTCAGGAATTATATGAGAAAAATTACAAAACACTTGCCACAAAAATAAAATCAGATTTAAATAATTGGAAAGACATTCAGTGCTCTTGGATAGGCCGAGCGAATATAATAAAGATGACAATACTCCCCAAACTAATCTATTTATTTAGTGCTATACCAATCAGACTCCCAAGAAACTATTTCAATGACCTAGAAAAAATAACAACAAAATTCATATGGAAGAATAAAAGGTCGAGAATTGCAAGGGAACTAATGAAAAAAAACTCAGAGGAAGGTGGTCTAAGTGTACCTGATCTAAAGCTATATTATATAGCAGCAGTCACCAAAACCATTTGGCTAAGAAATAGACCGGTAGATTAGTGGAACAGATTAGATACAAAGGACAAAAAAGGGTACATCTATAGCAATCTAATCTTTGACAAACCCAAAGATTCCAACATTAGGGATAAAAATTCATTATTCGGAAAAAACTGTTGGGAAAACTGGAAATTAGTATGGCAGAAATTAGATATGGATCCACACTTAACACCATATACCAAGATAAGATCAAAATGGATCCATGATTTAGACATAAAGTGGGAGATAATAAATAGATTAGAGGAACAGAGGATAATCTACCTCTCAGACTTGTGGAGGAGGAAGGAATTTATGACCAGAGGAGAACTAGAGATCATTATTGATCACAAAATAGGAGATTTTGATTACATCAAACTAAAAAGTTTCTGTACAAATAATACTAATGCAAACAAGATTAGAAGGGAAGTAACAAATTGGGAAAATATTTTTAAAAACAAAGGTTCTGACAAAGGTCTCATTTCCAAAATATATAGAGAACTGACCCTAATTTATAAGAAACCGAACCATTCTCCAATTGATAAATGGTCAAAGGATATGAACAGACAATTCTCAGAGGAAGAAATTGAAACTATATCCACTCACATGAAAGAGTGTTCCAAATCACTACTGATCAGAGAAATGCAAATTAAGATCACTCTGAGATACCACTACACACCTGTCAGATTGGCTAAGATGACAGGAACAAATAATGATGAATGTTGGAGGGGATGTGGGGAAATTGGGACACTAATACATTGCTGGTGGAGTTGCGAAAGAATCCAGCCATTCTGGAGAGCAATCTGGAATTATGCCCAAAAAGTTATCAAACTGTGCATACCCTTTGACCCAGCAGCGCTACTACTGGGATTATATCCCAAAGAAATACTAAAGAGCGGAAAGAGACATATATGTGCCAAAATGTTTGTGGCAGCTCTTTTTGTTGTAGCTAGAAACTGGAAAATGAATGGATGTCCATCAGTTGGAGAATGGTTGGGTAAATTATGGTATATGAAGGTTATGGAATATTATTGCTCTGTAAGAAATGACCAGCAGGAGGAATACAGAGAGGCCTGGAGAGACTTAAATCAACTGATGCTGAGTGAAATGAACAGAACCAGAAGATCACTGTACACTTCAACAACAACACTGTATGAGGATGTATTCTGATGGTAGTGGAAATCTTCAACATAAAGAAGATCCAACTCACTTCCAGTTGATCAATGATGGACAGGGGTAGATACACCCAGAGAAGAAACACTGGGAGGGGAATGTAAATTGTTAGCACTACATATCTGTCTGCCCAGGTTGCATTGTACCTTCGGATTCTAATGTTTATTGTGCAACAATGAAAATGATATTCACACACATGTATTGTACCTAGACTATATTGTAACACATGTAAAATGTATGGGATTGCCTGTCATCGGGGGGAGGGAATAGAGGGAGGGGGGGATAATTTGGAAAAATGAATACAAGGGATAATATTATAAAATATATATATATATATATATATATAATTAAAAAATAAAATAAAATAAATAAAAATAATAATTAAATAAAAATGTTAACCCTGCTCAAAAGGTGCTTTCCTCCCTTTGATCACCTGCTCCATGGGTGGTGATGCACTTCTCCCGAGAATGTATAATAAACTTTGCTTTGATTCTAAAGTGTCTTGCAGCATTTTTTATTAAGTGGTGACCCCTCACCATTTCTGTACCCCACACAAGGAAATCATAAAGAGGGAAAGGGACCCACATGTGCCAAAATATTTGTAACGGCTCTTTCTGTGGGGGTAAAGAATTGGAAAATGAATAGATAGATGCTCATCAATTGGGGAATGGCTGAATAAATATATTATGGTATATGAAAGTAATGGAGTATTATTGTTCTATAAAAATGATGAAGTCAAAAAAACCTGAGTTCAAATCTGGTCTCAGACACTTGACACTTCCTAGCTGTGTGACCCTGGGCAAGTCACTTAACCCCAATTGCCTCAGGAAAAAAAAAAAAAAAGATGAACAAGCTGATTTTAGAAAGATCTGGATTTATATGAATTGAGGCAGAGTGAAACAAGTAGACCCGGGAATACATCGTACACAGTAACAGCAAGAGTGTGCAATGATCAACTATGAAAGACTTGGTTCTTCTCAGCAATTCAGTGATTCAAGGCAATCCCAATAAATTATGGATAGAAAACACCATCTGCATCCAGAAAAAGAAGTATGGAGATTGAATGGAAATCAACATATGCTATATTCATTTTTTTTCTTTTTTCTGTTTTTTTTTTCCTCTTGTGGTTTTTCTCTTTTCTCTCCCAACATGATTTACAAAGAAATCTGTATTTTAAAAGTTAATATACATGTATAAACAGAAAAAAAAATTTATTTATTTAATTTAAAATTTAAAAAATTTTGGTTAATTAAAAAAATAAAGTTCTTACATTCAATCACAAGATCTTGATCTTTCTGAGCCTCAGTTATCTGTAAAGAAACTATTTCAGAATAGCATAAGGCTGAAAATTTTTAGTTTTTTGGAAAAAAAATCACAAGGGCAGTACAAAGTTGGGAGATAAATGAGGCTATAGAAAGTTCAGTCAGTTGGGAGATAAATGAGGCTATAGAAAGTTGAGTCAGTTAAAAAGCTGTCATTTGGAAAATTCTAAGAAAAAGGTAAAATATTAACAGAACAATTGAGTATGGCAAATTGAACAAATGCTTTAGATTGCTCCTTCCTAGCAGCAAAATTTCCTAATAGCAGAAACAATTCCCCATAGTTGTTCACTCTTTATAGTAATGTCAAACTACAGCAGAACAATAGATATATAGGTCAATATTGATTTAAAATAATTTTTAATAAAGCTTTTGTCTTTGCACAAAAGTTGTTTCTGCAAAGGGGAAAAAGACCTTTGTATTCCAGATTAAATTGTTGCCTTGTGACAAAAATCATCAAGCAAAAAACATAAAGTTCATTGAGTACATCTGGGAATGCATATAGTATTCTAGAGTTCTGATTGCACATACTGAAATATAAAGGAAAACTTCCTAAACATATAAGGGAAATGGGCTACCTCGTGTGTTTGGAGATTCTCTACCATTAGTTGTCTTCCATTGAAAGCTAGATAATCACTTCTCAGGGATGTTACAGAGAGGAGTTTTGCTTAGGATCTTTAAGGTCTTTCCATTCCAAACTTGAGATTCCCCATAACTTCACCTAGCATCTTGCCTAGAGTAATTCTCAATGGTATTGCTCATATTAAGGCATAAAGAGATTGATGAACAAGCCTGTCCTTGTTTTGTACAATGTTTTATATTAATATTTTTATTTAGAGGACCTAAACAATGTTATCTTGATGTTTCATCTATCCAAAAGCTTTTTTTATAATCTTAACATAAAATATTGAGGGCAGAAGTGATTTTACACTTTTGTTTCTATACCAACTACAGTATCTTATACACCGTAGATACTTATTAAATTGAATTGATAGATGATTTCTTGCAGTAAACTCTTTAAATTTTGCTCTACTACATGAGATTTTAACAATCAACAAACCAAAAACAAGGTATTTTGTATTTTCTTCACCTTTTAGTCAGTTGTATAAATATAAAAATGTGAACTATAGCAAACTTAATTACCTTCTTATATTTTTATCAAGGATTCCCTTGATATTTATGTAAACTATTGTTGTAAAGATTTTGTATAGAAATGGGTTGGTAGTCATTGATTTGTCTTTGAATGTTTCTTTTGTATAGTAATAACATCCATCATTTTCCTCATTTTCTCCCCCATTTTCTACAGATCTCTTCAGAACCAGTTCCTAAGTGCCTTCCAATTTTGTCACCTCCAATGTAGGCTTCCTGTGCATATGACTAATCTCATCCATTTACTCTTCCTGTTTTGGTTTTCCTTATTGTCATTTTTCCATCATCCTGAAGTCTTTCTAGGGACTATACTGTCAGAATTTAAACCAAGTGGCTTCACTGTCAGGTGGAAAAAACGTTATTGTAGAAGGAAGTATATGCAAAACTTTTGAGATTTCTTCTCTGAAGTTTTGTAATTTTATTTAATCATTAGCAAAAAAGAGGCCAAATTGTCCCTTATATAGAAGATAGATATTTGCCTAGAAAATACTAAAGATTCAATAAAGACAATAAAGGTACCAGAAAAAAAATAAAACATATCTCCTTGCTCAATGAATCAAGGGATTACATAGAGCTTTAATATCATATATATTCCCAGATGTAGCCAATAAACTTGATGGTTTTTTTGCTTAATTATTTTTGTCACAAGAATTTACTCTGGAAGATAAAACTTTTTGCGCAAAGACAAAAGGCATTAATAAAAAAAAATGTTTAATCAAAATTGATTCAAATATCTAAGTATACCCCAAGGAAGTTAAAGATGGAAATAACTAACATATCACAAAATATTTATAACAACACTTTATATAGTAGCAAATAAATGGAAACAAGGTAGATGCCCATCAATTGAGGAATAATTAAGCATTCTAACATATGGATGTGTGCTTATTGCACATGAGAAATAATGAAATCCAAAAATATAAATTACTTAGGAAAAAACCTCCTATTTGATAAAGATTAACGAGAAAACTAGAAAGCTGTCTGACAGAAATTAGCTTTAAATCAACATATTACACCACATCCCACAACAAATGGAAAAGGATGTGCAACCTGAATATTAAAAATCATACTATAAAAAATTTAAGCAGCTTATTATATAATTCATAACTGGGTAGGAGATCGTTTCTTAATTAAATAGAAACAATTGCAGGTTATAAAAATAGATAATTTTGATTACATGAAATTGAAAAACTTACACATACACACAGAGAGAGAAACAATGCATATATAATAAGGGAAACAGTCATCTGGGGGGGAAATTCCTAATATCAACTACTTCTGATAAGGGTTTGTTTTCCAAGATATATAAACAACTAGTAGAAATATAAAAGACCAAAAACCATTCTCCAAAAGAAAAGTCAAAGGATATGTAAATAGGCATCTGTTCTCTCACCCTTCCACCTTCTGCCTACCCCCACCTCTAATCGTGGGGAAGCCCCTACCACAAACATGATTCCCACATTGGCCATGTCCCAAAATGAGTGCTTCATTCTGCATATCTAGTCTCTTACCCCTTAGTTAAAAGGTGGGTAGCATTTTAAATTATTAATTTTCTGAAATCCTTCTCAGTCCTTGCATTGATCAGAGTTGTTAAATCTTTCCAAAATGGTTCATTTTTACAATATAGTTATTATACTATAAATTCTTCTCTAGTTCTGCTCATTTCATTCTGCATCAGTTCAAAATGACGTTCAAATGATATCCATTCCACACTTCCTTATTTGAATAGACTTATATTTGTACAGCCCAATTATTTGAGATAAATCCTCCCCTTCCTCCTTTTTTACCTGATATATCTTTTCCCCTTCCCTCTTTTTCCTCCTTTTAAAATCATCACAACATAATAAAAATCACTTTTAGGCTTTCTTGTGCTGATAATAAGGTTCTTAAGGGATGCTTTATATCAGTGGTCCTCAAACTTTTTAAATGGGGGCCAGTTCACGTCCCTCAGACTGTTGGAGGGATGGACTATAATAAAAACAAAAATATTAATAAATTCCTATGCACGCTGCATATATCTTATTTTTAATTGAAGAAACAAAACAGAAACAAATACAACATTTAAAATGAAGTAAAGTTAAACCAACAAACTTACTAGTATTTCAACGGGAACTATGGGCCTGCTTTTGGTTAATGAGATGGTCAATGTCTGGTTCCATATTTGTCATTGTTAGTCGTACAAGTGTATATGAGTGTATATAAGTGTTCATCCATCAGTCTTGATCTGGTTGGAGATTTCAAATGTTTCATTCTAGAAAAAGTCTGTTCACAGACATAAGTGCTGCCAAAGATGGTTGCCATTTTGAGTGTATAGTTCCTGAGATGAAGCTATGTCTCAGAGAGGAGAGATGCATAGAAATTATGAAGGCTGCTTGACTTGAATGTGTCTTTCAGAGAGTCACAATTCTGCAGTTCAGCCAGTTCCATTTGGTAAATTGTATCCACATTTTCAATATCAATAAAAAATGGGTTATGGAAAAGCTGTATGTCTGGTTCATAGAGATGAAGCTCTTTAAATCTAAATTGGAACTCCTTTTGCAATTTTTCCAATGAATCAACACATGATTTGTTTGGAAATGCAATCAGCGGTTTTTCTGCTAACAGATTTTGAGTTGTGGGGATCTGGCTGAAGTTTTCCTCCTTCACTTGTTTGATGAGGAGGCCTAATTTTACTTCAAATGTTTGACATGTGATTGCATATCACAGATGAGCTTCTGCTTTCCTTGAAGTTGCATATTGAAATTGTTGAGTAGCTCTGTTACATCTGTCAGAAAGGCAAGGTGCCATTTCCATTCTGCATCATTGAGCTCTGGTACTTCTTTGTTTTTTGAAAGCAGAAAAGTTGTCATCTGTGGAAGTAAGTCATAGAAACGTTTCAAAACTCTCCCTCGACTCAGCCAATGGACTTCTGTGTGCATAGAACATCTTCATACTCAACATTTAGCTCAGACAGAAATTCCTGAAATTGTCTGTGATTTATGGCATTAGCTCTAATGAAGTTAACACAAGATACCACAATTTTCATAACAGAGTCCCACTTCAGTGATTTACTACACAGCGCTTGTTGGTGGATGGGGCAGTGTATGGCTATTGGATGAGAATGGTCATGTTTGTCCATCTCTTGGTTAATGAGAGCAATTACTCCTTTCTTAGACCCCATCATCAGTTGTCACACTGGCTAGTTTAGCCCAATCCAGCTCTAAATCATTCATAGTTTGGCAAACCTTTTCATAGATGTCCTCTCCTGTAGTTGTTCTTTGATCCTTTGCAGTACAGCAAGCTCTTCTATGACTTCAAAATAATCATTCGTCCCACGAATAAAAATTAGAAATTGTGCAGAATCACAAACATCATTGCTTTTGTCGAGTGCCAAGGAAAAATATGAAATTTTTTGGTGTGGAGTTTTGCAAATGCTGATGCAGATTGTCTCCCATTTCTTCAATCCTCCGTGTAATTGTAGGTCCTGAAAGACTCACTGTACTAAATAAATCAGCCTTCTCTGGGCACATCTCTTTGGCAACAGAAAGAAGGCATTCTTTAACGAATTCTCCTTCCACACACCAGTGTGCTATTAGCTTGGCAACTTGAAAACTTGCTGCTTCTGCTTCACAAAAATATTTTGCTGAGTTGTCAATGTATTTTTCAGTTTTAATATTTTATCTTTTCTTACTTCTCCAACCAAACAATCATATTTATCTTTATGTTGAGTTTCATAGTGTCGATACAAATTATATTCTTTGAACACAGACACTAATTCTGGCATACCAGACATACAGCTCTTTCCTTGTACCGCATGAAAAAGTAATCATAAGTCCACTGTTTTTGGAATATCCTACACTCCAAGTCAATTTTTCTTTTTCTTGAAATCATTATTTCTAAGGGATTCCAAATTGCTATTAGTAAAATACCAATATATAAATACAGCGCTAAAAAAACAATATACCAGCAATAATTTTGCCCATACAGAGACATACAGACTGCAATGCCCAACTTCCTCCAAGCTGCCTCTGAGCTGTGATGCCTCCGTTTCCCGCACTCTCTCTCCCGCTTCAGACCTTCACTGCACACAAGTCACCGCTCAGGTGGCTTTCCCACATGCCCTGGCTTCCTCTGAATGCTGGGATCAATTCTCATGATCCAGTGCTGCTAGAGCGTATGTGCTGCACTCATAATTTATCATAATCGCAGGCAAGACTGTGCATATATGTATATAACTGCACGATATATTGTATGTGCTGAATGAGCTTCAGTGACAAATTTGATATAGAGGGACAGGATTTTGGCTACAGCGTTCTTAAAAATTTTCATTTGGGAGTTACTTTTAGGAGGTTTTACTGGTGAATTCTTTCTATTTTCACTTTGCTCTCTGATTCTAAAAGATCTGAAAAGTTTCCTTCTATGATTTCTTCAAATGCAATATTCAGGCTTTTACTTCAGTCATGCATTCAGGTAGTACTATGATTCTTGAATTACTTCTTGATCTATTTTCCAAATCAGTTGGTTGTTTTTTGTTGTTGTTGTTTTGTTTTCTTTTGTTGTTGTTGTTTTGTTTGGTTTGGTTTTTGTTTTTTTATGAGATACCTCACTTTTTTTTTTTCCCCTTCAGTTTTGACTTTTAATTTCTTACTGCTTGGTCCAGGGAATCAGAAATTTTTATAAAGTTTTATTTCTCTTATGCTTTTTATTTTCCTTCTAAATCTTAAGCTTTTAATTTTCCTTCTAAATCTCTCCTCCATAACTCTCATTTTTAATTCTATCATTCTCCTTTCATTTGTAATGCCATTTTAAAACTCATTTTGAGTTTTAACTTCTAGAAATTCTGCTCATTTCATTCTGCATCAGTTCAAAATGACGTTCAAATGATACCCATTCCACGCCTCCTTATTTGAATAGACTTATATTTGTACAGCCTAATTATTTGAGATAAGTCCTCCCCTTCCTCCTTCTTTCTTACCTGATATATCTTTTTCCCTTCCTTCTCTTTCCTCCTTTTAAAATCATCACAACATAATAAAAATCACTTCTAGACCTCCTTGTGCTGATAGCAAGATTCTTAAGGAATGCTTTATATCAGTGGTCCTCAAACTTTTTAAATAGGGGGCCAATTCTAGGAATTCTAATTGATATTATGGACAAGATGTGCTTTTCTTTGAGATTTTGTTTTTTAGATATCTTGGAGTTTTTCTCTCCTTATGCCTTTGTGTCTTGGTTATTTCTTGCTTCATAATGGCTCTTTGTATTTTTAAAAATCATTCTTCCAGTGATATGCCTTGGGCAATCTGGCAATGCTAATCTACTTGAGCTCTTTCTGTGCAAAGTCTATGATCCACACGTTTTTCAGGAAATGGCCCTGCATTACCAAACTGGGCCAAGATTTACTCTAGGTGCTGCCTGACATTTTCAATTTTTAATTGAATTCAATATTCAATGATATAGATGATTTTTATACCTCTTTTTCTTTTAAAAATATTCTCTTTTTATTATATATTATATATATTTATTATATTTGTGTGTATATGCATATGTATATACTTACACATACACGCATATATATACACATACTGTGTGTGTGCATGTGTGTATATATGTGTGTATGTGTGTAAAATTTCCCTCCGATGACATGTTAAAATAGTTTTTTAAACATTTGGAGTTTAAGTTTTGAATTCCAAATTCTCTTTCCCTCCCTTTTCTCTCACCTCACTGAGATGGTAAGCAATCAGATATAAGTTATATATGTATAATCATCTAAAACATTTCCACACTACTCATTCTATACAAGAAGATGAAAGAAAAAGAATGAAAGAAAGAAAATGAAAAATAATATTCTTCAGCAATTTAACAATTTAAACAATTTCTCTGGAAGCAGATAATATGCTTCACCATTAGTCCTGTGGAATTGTCTTGCATCATTGTATAGTTGATTCATTCACAATTCTTCATCATACAATATTACTATTATAATAATATCAATATTGTATATAATATTCTCCTGGTTCTGCTCACTTTATTTTGCAATAGTTTATATAAGTCTTTCCAGGTTTTTCTGAAATCATCCTGCTTTTTATTTCTTATAATACAAAAATATTCCATTATAATCACATACCACATCTCGTCTAGCCATTCCCCAATTGATGGGCATCTTTTTAATTTCTAATTCTTAGCCAACACAAAAAGAGCTGCTATAAATATTTTTATAGGGGCCAGCTAGGTGGCACAGTGGATAGAGCACCAGCCTTGAATTCAGGAGGACCCAAGTTCAAATCTGGACTCAGACACTTACCATTTCGTAGCTGTATGATCCTGGGCAAGTCACTTAACCCCAGCCTCAAAAAAAAAAAAAAAAAAAAATGTTCTTTCTTCCTTTTTTGGATGTCTTTGGGATATAGACCTAGCAGTTATATTGCTTGGATAAAAGGGTATACACAATTATATAGCCCTTTGAGCATAGTTCTAAATTACTCTCCAGAAAGTAATATAGACAGACCAAATTTTTTTCATTCATTACCTTAATATCCTTGAACTTTTGTCCAGATGAATTTTGTTATTGTTTATTCTTTTTTCCTTTTCTTTTCTTTTATTGAAGCTTTTTATTTTCAAAACATATGCAAGGATAATTTTTCACCACTAACCCTTGGAAAACCTTGTGTTCCAATCCCATTCTTTCCTTCACCCCTACTCCTATATGGCAAATAAATCCAATATATATTAAACATGGTAAAAATATATGTAAATCCAATATAGGCATACATATTTATATAATTACCTTGCTGTACACACACACACACACACACACACACAAATCAGATCAAAAAAGAAAAAAAAAATGAGAAAGGAAATAAAATTCAAGCAAACAACAAAAGTGTTATGCCATAGTTCTCAGTTTCCCTAATTATCCTGACCCAGTCCTGACTTTCTTTGCTTCTCAAAGCTCAGTCCTGCAAAACCTCCCCTCCCTCTTTATCAGAATATTTGATAAGGATAAAAGATCTTATGTTTTAGAATATCAGAATGCCTCTCCCCATCCCAAGCTACTAGAATGTCAGAGATGGTCATATCAAAATGCTTCCCCACCCGGACTCCGCCCTTGCCTCAATCTACCCCTGAGACTGAGCCATGTGTATATATGTCATTAAGAACTCACATTGTTGGCTGGATTCTTGGAGATGATAGTCTCATTCAGCCTTGGGACCAAACCAGGGATCCATTTGGTCCCAGTAAATCTTTCCCTTTAAATAAATTATTAAATACTCTCTAATCTCTATCTTGCCTCAGTTTTTCCAGCATTACAAAAGAAATGAAAATACTATGTTGTGATCCACACTCAGTTCCCACAGTCCTCTCTCTGGGTGTAGATGGTTCTCATCATCATAAGATCATTGGAACTGGCCCAAATAATTTCACTGCTGAGAAAAGCCACATCCATCAGAATTGATCATCATATAGTCTTATTGTTGCTGTGTCCAATGATTTCCTGGTCCTGCTCATTTCACTCAGCATCAGTTCATGTAAGTCTCTCCAGGTCTCTCTAAAATCTTACTGCTGATCATTTCTTACAAAACAATAAAATTCCATAGCATTCATATACCATAAATTATTCAGCCATTCTCCAATTGATGGACATCCACTCAGTTTCCAGTTTCTAACCACTATAAAAAGGGCTGTCACAAACATTTTTCCACATGTGGGTCCCTTCCCCTCCTTTAAGATCTCTTTGGGATATAAGCCCAGTAGAAACATTGTTGGATCAAAGGGTATGCACAGTTTCATAACTTTTTGGGCATAGTTCCAAATTGCTCTCCAGAATGGTTGGATCAGTTCACAACTCCACCAACAAGGTATTAGTGTCCCAGTTTCTCCACATCCCTTCTAACATTTGTCATTATCTTTTCCTGTCATCTTAGCCAATCGGAGAGGTGTATAGTGGTATCACAGAGTTGTCTTAATTTGCATTTCTCTGATCAATAGTGATTTAGAGCACCTTTTCTTATGACTAGAAATGTTTTCAATTTCTTCATCTGAAAATTGTCTATTTATATCCTTTGGCCATTTATCAAGTGGAAAATAGATTGAATTCTTACAAATCTGAGCCAATTCTCTATATGTTTTAGAAATGAGGCCTTTATCAAAACCCTTGAATGTGAAAATGTTTTCCCAATTTATTGTTTCTTTTCTAATCTTGTTTGCATTAGTTTTATTTGTAAAAAACTTTTTAATATAATCAAAATTATCTTTTTGGTTTTCAATAATGAGCTCCAGTTTTTCTTTGGTCACAAATTTCTTCCTTCTCCACAGATCTAAGAGGTAAACTATCCTATGTTCTTCTAATTTGCTTATAATATCATTCTTTACATCTAAATCATAAACCCATTTTGACTTATCTTGATTTATGGTGTTTGATTTAGGTCAATGACTAGTTTCTGCTACACTAGTTTCCAATTTTCTCAGCAGTTTTTGTCAAATAGTGAATTCTTACCCCAAAAGCTGGGGTCTTTGGTTTTATCAAACACTAAATTGTTATAGTCATTGACTATTTTGTCCTGTGAACCTAATCTATTCAACTGATCGACTGTTTCTTAACCACTTACAAATGGTTTTGATGATTGAAGCTTTATAATATCATTTTAGGTGAGGCACAGCTAGGCCATCTTCATTAGAATTTTTTCCCATTAATTCCTTTGAAATTCTTGACCTTTTGTTCTTCCAGATGAACTTTGTTAATGTATGTTCTAACACTATAAAATAATTTTGATAATTTGATTGGTATGGTACTGAATAAATAGATTAAGTAGAATTTTCAATTAATATTTTCCAGTTATTTAGATCTGATTTTATTTGTGTGAAAAGTGTTTTGTAGTTGTGTTCGTATAGTTCCTGGGTTTGTCCTGGGAGGCAGATTCCCAAGTATTTTGCATTGTCTAGAGTTATTTTAAGTGGCATTTCTCTATCTCTTGCTGCTGGACTTATGTTAGTCAATTATGCTAATAGTTTTCTTAATATTAAACCAACTGTGCATTCCTAGTATAAATCCCACTTGGTCATGGTACATGATTGTTATGATCATTGCGTAATCTCTTTGCTAGTGTTTTATTTTTTAAAATTTGCATCAATATTCATTATGGAAATTGGTCTATAATTGGCTTTTTGTTTTGGCTCTTTCTGGTTTAGGTGCCTGCATCATATTTGGGTCATACAGTGTGATGACCATGTTAGTACCCTCGAGACCTTAGGATCAGTTGGAGTCAGGATAAGCAAAAGTCTTTATTCTTGGTCTTTAGCCGTAGAAGTCAAGGGGAATAGACTTGTAGAATCTCTGCAACTTCCTCTCTTCCTCTCCCACCAAGAAGTGACCCTGGCTAGTCTCACTCCACCTCCTACTCCCTCCTACAATTCTCTGCATACACCAAACGATTGAGCCAGCACAGGATAGTGGGAAGGGCCATTTTCCAAGCATATTCTTATAGAGTATTGTCCAATCAGTAATTAACCTCAAGTACTCGATTGTCCCATCTCAGTGCATTGACTCAAGAGTTTCAGCCCTTTACAATACAGGAATTTGATAGAACTTCACCTATTTTTCCAAATAGTTTATATAATATTGGGATTAATTTTTCTTTAAATATTTGGTAGAATTCACTAGTACATTTATCTGGCCCTGGGAATTTTTTTCTTAGGAAATACTTTGATGGCTTGTTCAATTTCTTTTCCTAAGAATGAGTTATTTTAAGTATTTCACTTCTTCTTCTGTTAATATAGGGTAATTTATATTTTTGAAGATATCCATTTCACTTAATATGTCAAATTTATTGGCATATAATTGGACAAAACATGTCCTAACAATTGGTTTAATTTCATCTTTATTAATGGTAAATTCACCTTTTATTTTTGATGCTGGTAATTTGGTTTTCTTCTTCCCTCTTTAAATCAAATTAACCAATGGTTTATTTATTTTATTGATTTTCTAATAAAGCTAGCTTCTAGTTTTATTTATTAGTCAAATAGTTTTTTTACTTTCAATTTTATTAATCTCTCCTTAATTTTCAATTTGCAGTTTGAGGATTTTTCAGTTTAATCTTTTTCTACTTTTCTTTTAGTTGCATGCCCATATCATTGATCTTTTCTTTCTCTATTTTATTGATTTTTAAGTAATTAGATATGTAAATTTTGTAGCATTTTGGCTGCATACCATAAATTTTGGTATGTTCTTTCACTATTATCATTTTCTTATTGAAATTATCTATTGCTTCTATGATTTGTCCTTTGGCCCACTTATTTTTTAGAATTAGATTATTTAGTTTCTAATTAATTTTAACATCTTTTCATTGCACATTATTAAATGTAATTTTATTTCATTATTATCTGAAAAGAATGCATTTACTCGTTTTTCTTTTCTACATTTGTTATGAAGTTTTTATGTCCTATGGTCATTTTTTTGTGTGTCTGTAGGTATCATGTACTGCTGAGTAAAGGTATATTCTTTCTATTCCCATTCAATTTTCTCCAGTGATCTATTATATTTAACTTTTCAGAATTTTATTGACCTTCTTAACTTCTTTCATATTTATTTTTTGTTTAGATTTATCTAGTTCTGAGAGGAAATTTGAGGTCCCCCACTTGTATAGTTTTATTATCTATTTCCTTTTATAAATCAACTTCTTCAGAAATTTAGATGCTATATCCTTTGGTGCATATGTTAATATTTAAATGATTTCATTGTCTGTTGTACTTTTCAGCAAAATATAGTTTCCTTCCTTATCTCTTTTAATTAGATCTCTTTTTGCTTTTGCTTTGTCTGAAATCATGATCACTCCCCCAATTTTTTTGTTTCTGCTCAAGCATAATAGATTCTGCTCCAGCCCCTTACCTTTACCTTATGTGTATCTCTCTGTTTCAAAAGTATTTCTTATAAACAACAGATTATGGGATTCTGTTTTTTAATCCATTCTGCTTTCTGCTTCTGTTTTATGGGTAAGTTTGTTTCTTTTTCTTTTTTTTTTTTTTTTACTTTTTCATGTTTTTCTTGAATCTTGTAATTGGAGGTCAAATTTTTTATTCAGTTCTAGACTTTTAATTAGGAATGCTTGAACATCCTCTATTTCATTATTCTATATTCTATATTCATCATTCCATCCCCCAAAAAATTATATTCAGTTTTTTGGGTATGTGATTCTTGGTTGTAAACCCAACTCCTATGCCTTCCTCTCTCTCTCTCTCTCTCTCTCTAGAAATATATATATATATGTATCATATTCTATGTCCTTTAATTTTTTCATGTGGAAGCTGCCAAATCTTGTGAAATCCTGATTGTAGCTCCATGATATTTGAATTGTTTCTTTTTGGTTGCTTGCAATATTTTCTCCTTAATCTGTGAGCTCTAATGATTTTTAAAATTTGATTATGATGTTCCTAGGAATTTTCATTTGGAGATCCCTTTCAGCTAGTGATCAGTGAATTCTTTCAATTCTATTTTGCCCTTTGATTATAGTATATCAGAGCAGTTTTCTTTGATAATTTCTTGAAAGATATTCTTCAAGCATTTTCTTTTCATTATGACTTTTAGATTTTCCAGTAGTCGCATAATTCTTAAATTATCTCTGGATCTAAGTAAGTTGTTTTTTCAATGAGAACTTTCATATTTTCTTCTTTTTTTACTTTATTGATTTTGTTTTATTATATCTTGATGTCTCGTGGAATCATTAGTTTCCATTTCTCCAATTCTAATTTTTAAGAAATTATTTTCTTCAGTGAACAAATTTTGTACTTTCTTTCCTTTTCTGGCCAATTCTAATTTTTTTAGGGAGTTATTCTCTTCAATGAATTTTTGCATCTTTTTCAATGTTATTGACACTTTTTTCATGATTCTTTTGCCTTGCTCTCATTTCTTTAACCAATTTTTCTTCTACTCCTCTAATTTCCTTTCGAAAATCCTTGTTAAGCAGTTCTAAATGTCCTTTTGGGGCCTCAGATCAATTTTTGTTTTTCTTGAGGCTTCAAATGTAGCAAATGTAGCTTTTTTGTGTTTTTGCTCCTTTTTCCTGTTTTTAGGAACTTGGTGTTTTTGTGAGAGCCAGGCTATAGTCTTGCAATATCCCAGACCTTTGGGGCTGAAGCTCAGGATCTTGCTGCAAGCTTTCATTGGGCTTCAGTAACTAACCGCTTGCTTGAACTAGAGAGAAAAATTGTATTAAGGTATGAGGCCTCTATTGGCTTATCTAGGGGAGGGGGTCTTGCTGCTAGGTTGTTATGGAATCAGAGTCTTTCTGCTGGTCGTTCCTGGGGGAAGTTTGACCCAGCTTCAGGGGCCCTGCTCTCTGATGAAGGGCCCTGGGCAGGGGGTTTCAGCAATGAGATAAAGTCCTTGTTGGTGGCTTGTACTGGGAAGGGGGCCTCGCTGTGCTGCACAGACTGCTGGCTTGCCTAGGAGGGCATCTGGTTTGCAAGTGGTCAAGACCTCCATGAGGATTGCCCCAGGCTTGGAGACTTCCTTCAGGCCCTCTACTGTGAAGCTAGTAGCCACTGCTGCTCTTAGGTTTTAACTCCCCTCCCATGATGGAAGGTAGATCTTTCCTGCTAGGCTGGTAAGTTGCTTTCCTGTTTTTAGATTAATTATGATGCTGTTTTCAAGTTGTTTGGAGGGGAATTTGGGAGGACTTCAGAGAGTTCCTTTCTCCACCATCTTGGAACTGGAAGCCCCCTCTTTTTCTTTAAAAAAAAATTAATTCTTTGCTGTAAGGGATAGTTCAGAAAGGAAGATATCAAAATAATGTAAAAAACAAGTTATTAATAAAATCTATTTTTAAAAATAGAAAACAGGAAAAAATAGAATATGTATTGTTAAATTATAAAGAACAAGCTTGACATTAGAAAAGAGCTATGAGATTCTATCTCTCCCCACTCTTTTGCAAAGGTAAAGGGAAAAGGATTCCCAGATGTGTTCATATCTGAAACAGTGCTTCTTATTCTTATTGGTTATTTAAACAGACTGAAGTCTTTAAAATTATATATCTTTATAATATTAATTTATGGGGAGAATTGTTCTGCTCACTCTGTGTTGGCTCCTACAAGTCTTTACAAGTCTTTTTAAAATCAACTTTTATTTTCCTTTTTCACTGTAAAATAGTACTCCATAATATTCATGTACTATATTCATGTGCTACTATTTGTTTAGTTATTCCCGAGCTTGTGGGCATCTCCTTAGTTTCCAATTTTTGCTCCCACAAAAAGAGGTGCAATAAATATTTTATACATTTAAAATGTTTTCTTCATTTTACATAATCTTTGAAGTTTAAGCTTAGTGGTAGCATATCTCAGGTAAAGGGCATACACTGTATAGTAACTTTTTGAAAATAATTCCAAATTGCTTTCCTGAATGTTTGGATCCAGTTATATATATCTCCATCAACAGTGTTTTAATGTGCCTATTTTCCCACATTTGTCACTTTCCTTTTTTGTCATCTTTGTCATTCTCATAAATATAAAACCAAATTGCTTTATTTTTATTTCTCTAATTTTTAGTGATTTTGGAGCATTTTTATATGAATATAGACACATAATTTGAGTTTCTTTTCTTGAAGACTGCTTATTCATGTCTTTAATACATTTAGCAATTGGGGAATAGTTTTTATTCTTATAAATTTGAATAAATCCCTTGTATACTTTAGGAACAAGATTTTTATCAAAAAAAAATTTTGCTGCAAAAAGTTTTTTTCCAATTGTTTCCTTTTTAATCTGATTTGTGTTGGATTTCTTGGTGTAAAACCTTTTTAAATTTTTGTGTATTCAAAATTACTCATTTTATCTTTTGTAATCCTTTCTCTTCTTTATTCATGAACTTTTCCCCATCCATAGATCTAATAGGTAATTTTGTCCTTATTTCCCTGATTTGCTGATGGTGTAGCTTTATATATCTAGGTCAGATACCCATTTGAATCTTCTCTTGACATAAACATGAGATGTTGGACTAAACCTAATTTCTCCCACACTACCATCCAATTTTCCCATTTGATTTTTTAATCAAATATTAAGTTCTTATTCCAGTGCTAGAGCTTTTGTATTTATTGAACTTAAGTTATTAGATTTGTTTGCTTTTGTATGTTGTATAACTTAATCTGTTTCATTGATCAGTCTCTGTTTATTAATCAGTAACATAGTTTTGATGATTACTTTTTTGTATTCTCTCTCTCTCTCTCTCTATCTATATATATATAGATAGAGAGAGAGAGAGAGAGATAGGTATGTATATAGTTATATAACTGATGCTGCTAACCCCTCCCCTTCCCTTTTCCCCCCATTATTTCCCTTGAAATTCTTAACTTTTTTTGTTCATATGGACAAATTTTATTATTATTTTTGTTTAGTTCTATAAAGCAGTTGTTAGGTGATTCAGTGCAGCACTAAGTAAATTAATTTAGCTAGTATTTTATATGGTGCAACTTTGCTGAAATTTGATAAAGTTGCTAAATTGAAACATATTCAATATGCTAATTGTGCATTATTATTGAATTATTAATGGTGTGGCATACTGCATATATTGGCAAATTTTTTTTGATCCATCAATGTGTTTTGCTGAAATTTTTTCCTTCTGTTTTTATTTTTTTAAAGAAAGGTATTGTTTTCTGGGATAGAAAATGAGGAATATAGAGGAAAAAAATCTAAAAAGACCAAAGAGAGTCAAAATTTATGAAAAAAATAAGCAATGAATAAGAAGAATGTAGATAAGTATAGGAAGATTTATATAAACTGTTGAAAAACCAAGGAAACTATATGCACAATAATTACAACAATATAATGGAAAACAACAGCAACAACAAAAAAAAGATACTGAATCTCACATAATTATAACTCCAAATGACTCCAAAGGAGAGATATGAGAATATACAGCTTCCCTCCTCTTTGCAGAGTTGGAGTACAAGGAATATAGAATGCCATGCATGTTGTTGGACAAACAAGCCTGGAGACAGAAAGACCTGAGGCTGTGTGATCCTGGGCGAGTCATTTAACCCTGTTTGCTTCAGTTTCCTCCTCTGTAAAATGAGCTGAAGGAAATGGCAAACTAGTCCAGTATTTTTGCCAAGAAAACCCTAAATGGGATCACAAAGAGTTGAACATGACTGAAAAAACTGAATGCAGTAACAAAATGTTAGTTGTTTGTTTGGTTTTTTTAACTCCTTTTTCCTTCTCTATTTTATTCTTTATTTTGAAGCATAATTCTCTGGAAATGGGAAAGAAAAAAGATAAAATGGAAAATGAAGGTGATATAAAAACAAGAGATGATAATTTTTAAATGGGAAATATCAGCAATAATACTAATTGTGATGACTTGATAACCTTAACAAAATAGCAGGATACAAAATAAGTCCAAAGAAATAATGAGCATTTTGATATATTGTTAACATGTAGGGGGAAAATATAGAAAAATAAATTCCTTTCAAAATAAATACAAAATACATGTACTACCAGGGACTTAGCCTACTTGATATAATCCCAATAGGACTTAAGAAAAAGAACTACAAAAAATTCTTTACAAAATTAAAGACCTATGTAATTGATGAGATGGGTCATATTCATTGGTGAGGCATGCTACTGAAATCTAACTATTTGGCACCATTCCAATTAAGCAAAGGGATGCATTGTGGAACTAGTAGTCAAAGTGAAAATATTTAATTGGAAAAATCTCAATTTCTAGAATCTCAATTTTAAAAAAGATTAAAATGAGGCCTAGTATTACCTGAGTTTAAATTGTGGGAGGTAATTTAGAATTAAGCAAGGAAAGTTACTAAATGGTCCATATTACCTGATCTAACAATCTCATTATGTATAAAGGTCACTGAAAGAAATTAAGAGTCTACATATACCAAAATGGTTATAGGAGTATTCTTTGTGGTAGCAAAAAGCTGAAAACAAATTATATACACCTCAAATGAAAAAAAGGCTGAACAAATTTTGATAAATAAATGTAATCTAACATTATTGTACTTCATAAGGAATGAAAAATATGAAAAAGTCAAAGAAACCTAGAGAGATTTCTAAGAACTGACTCAGTGAAGAAAACAGAAGTAGACACAATGACTACTTACTATAATGTTGTAAATAAGGTATCCATAAAAGAAGAATTCAATTAAAAAACAATGGCCAATGGTGAATCTGGATGTCTTCTGATGTTAAAATATACTTCCCTTTAATGAAAAAATCATAACTGTAACAAGGGAAAATCACATGTGCTATTACTACTTGCACTTGATAGGTATATAGTCTTAAATGGATTTAAGATTGGGAAAGGACAACCAAATAAGAGCCCAATCCTTAAGAGAATCCCCATATGCTCACAATCTCCATGGAGGCTTGGGGAGAGATCCTTATGGGCTCCATGTTATTATTGACAGGTAGATGGTTTACTGGATAGAGCACTGGGCCTGAAGTAAAGAAGATCTGGATTCAAACCCAGCCTTAATCACTTACTAGCTGTGTGACCCTTGGCAAGACTCTATTTGCCTTAATCCACTGGAGCAGAAAATAGCAAATCATTCCAATAACCTTGCCAAGAAAACCCCATGGATAGCATGGGCCATAGCGTCATGAAGAATTGGACATGACTGAACAGCAACAGAAAGGCTGATTCAGTGCTTAGTTCCTTTTGGGGGGCATGCCTGACCAATCTTGTTTGCTCTCCTTTCAAACTGATTGGCTTTATCCTGTTGAGTGGATTGGAGTTCTGTTGGGGCTGGCTTTGCAATGGCAAAGATCCTTTAGATAATGTTGGTTATAGAGTTTTTTTTTTTGTTTTTTTTTTTTAATGTAGTCTTATTCTTGCAATGATACATAAACCAGGAACAAGTACGGAATTGAGCTGTGTGAAAGATGAGGACGGGGCAGGTTTTTGTTCTTAAAGTGATAACTATAAGTAGATGTGAACTTCTAAGGAGTTATCACATGAAATAATGTAGGGTTGGTGTGCTACTGTATAATGGGGAACCATAATACCAGGAATTTTAATAAGATTTTATAAAGAATGTCCAGAAAAATTTGTGACCAAAGAAGAACTGGAGTTCATTATTGAACACAAAATAGATAATTTTGATCATATTAAGTTAAAAAGATTTTGTACAAACAAAACTAATACAGACAAGATTAGAAGGGAAACAATAAATTGGAAAAAACATTTTTACATTCAAGGGCTCTGATAAAGGCCTAATTTCTAAAATATATGGAGAATTAACTCAAATTTATAAGAATTTAAGCCATTCTCCACTTGATAAATGATCAAAGGATATGAACAGACAATTTTCAGATGAAGAAATTGAAACCATTTCTAGTCATATGAAAAGGTGTTTTAAATCCACTATTGATCAAAGAAATGCAAATTAAGACAACTTTGAAATATCCCTACACACCCCTCCAATTGGGTAAGATGATAGGAAAAGATAATGACAAATGTTGGAAGGGATATGGGAAAACTGGGACACTGATACATTGTTGGTGGAATTGTGAATGGATCCAATCATTCTGGAAAGCAATTTGGAACTATGCCCAAAGAGTTATCAAATACCCTTTGATCAGCAATGTTTCTACTGGGCTTATATTCCAAAGAGATCTTTTTTTTTTTTTTTTTCCCCTGAGGCTGGGGTTAAGTGACTTGCCCAGGGTCACACAGCTAGGAAGTGTTACGTTTCTGAGACTAGATTTGAACTTGGGTTCTCCTGAATTCAAGGCTGGTGCTCTATCCACTGTGCCACCTAGCCACCCCTCAAAGAGATCTTAAAGGAGGGAAAGGAGCCCACATGTGCAAAAATGTTTCTGGCAGCTCTTTTTGTAGTGGCTAGAAACTGGAAAGTGAATGAATGTTCATCAGTTGGAGAATGGCTGAATAAATTACGGTATATGAATGTTATGGAATATTATTGTTCTGTAAGAAATGACCTGCAGGATGATTTCAGAAAGGCCTGGAGAGACTGACATGAACTGATGCTGAGAGAAGTGAGCAGAATCAGAAGATCATTATACATGGCAACAAGAAGACTATATGATGATCAGTTCTAACAGACGTGACTCTTTTCAACAGTGAGGTGATTCAAGCCTGTTCCAATGATCTTATGATAAAGAAAGCCATCTGCACCCAGAAAGAGGACTGTGGGAATTGAGGGTAGATCACAAGATAGCATTTTCACTCCTTTTGTTGTGGTTTGTTTGAATTTTCTTTTCTTTCATTCTTTCCTTTTTTTTTTAACCTTTTGATCCAATTTTTTCTTGTGAAGCAAGATAATTGTATAAATATGTATGCCTATTTTGGGATTTAACATATATTTTTACCATGTTTAACATATATTGGATTGCTTGCCATCTAGGAAAAGGGGTGGGAGGAAGCGGGAGAAAAATTGAAACTCAAGATTATACAAGTGTTAATGTTGAAAAAATTATCTTTGCATACACTTTGAAAATAAAAAACTTCAATTAAAAATGAACAGAAAAAGTGGTGAATTTATTTTCAGACTGAAATAGAAAACAATATAAATATTTAAGGTTTGCAACTATACTTAATGAACTTCATGAAGAAAAAGAAAGAAAGAAAATGTTGGTTATATCCCCTTGAATTTCAATTATAAGATTACTGCAGTCCCATCAACAGTAATCAGTGGTGGATCTTGTTTGTTACTGTCGTTCCCATTACCTTTTTGTTGAGATCATTAAAAAAGTTGTATTTCAAATATCTTTTTGAAAGATATTTTTGGGAAATAAAATAAAAAATTTAAAAGATCTTTTTAAAAAGATTTAAATTTAATTTTAAAGATATTTAAAAGAGAAAGAAAGAGACATGAAGAAAGAGAGAGAACAAAAAAGAGAGAGAGAAATGGAGCAAAGGAAGGGAGGGAGGGAGAATTGCAATTAAGATTTTAGAACATACAGGTAGTTCTTCTTTTTCCCTAATAATATTTGGAAATAGACCAAGTAGTTGTATTGCTAGGTCAAAGGGTAGTTTAATAACTCTTTAGGCATAATTCCAAATTTTTCTCCAAAATGTGTTGGATTTTTTTTTTTTTTTTTGCAATTCCACCAATGAATCAATGTCCCAATTTTTACCGTCCTCTTCAACATTTGTTACTTTCCCCTTGTATTATTTTAGCCAATCTAGTAGGTATAAAATGATATCTCTAGCTTATTTTTTACCTGCACTATTGTAATCAGTAATGATTTAAAACATTTTTAATATGACTATGATGGGGGTTGAGGTCCCTTTAAGATTCCTTTCTAATTGCCCAACCCATGGCTGACCTTGATTCACCAATCCTGGTCAAAGGCACCCTTTGAATATCCGGGCCCAGCCCCACTATCAGCTCAGCTTCTCCCAGCCCTCACCTGATCTGAGCTAACTGAAAAGCCCCCAGAGAACTTGAGGGTACCACCCTAGGTAAAAAAAGGGCCAAGCCAGAGCCCTCCCAGCTAACACATGGTATCCTACTGATCATATAAGGGTTCCTGCCCATCCAGCGGCCACCTCTGGTCCTGGTGTCTTTCTAACTGAACTTTACTTCCAATTTCTATAATAAACCTTTTATTTATCAATCTAGGTTTTCGGACCTGTAAATTCATTTACAGGGTACACTGCACCTCACGGGATTATTTTACTATCCATGCGCCGAGAAATGAGGTTCCCCCTTTCCTTTCCCTCATTAGTTGGTGGCCCTACAGGGACCCTGAAAATTGTTACCCCGAAAACTAACCTTAACCTTTTCAGGTCTCTCAGAACCAACCTTTGTCCTTAGCAGTTTCGAGCAGCTTCTGGGAAGAATATCTGTGTTCCTACCCTCATCTCACTCTATCTCTAAAACAGCCAGCACCCAAACCAGCTTTGGGGTGTGAGCCAAAAGTCTCCTATCCACTCCACTGTAGTGGTCAGGCTGTAGCCACGAGGATCTAGGTGAACTTGGAGATGTGTCTTTACCCAATTGTGTGAGCCTTCACATTCGCCACTGGAGAAGCACTGGGTAAGATAACATCTCCCCCTTCCCCCATCCTCTCTTTTCCAACCTCTCCCATGTGGCTTAACCTGCCATTTAAATGCTCCCATCCTGTCCCCTTCTTGGGGTACAGTGGGGAGATTTGGGGACTCTTCAAGATCTTTAGGAAAGTCTCCTATTCACTTTTAAAAGGTGCTCTACCGCAACTCTGAACGCCCCTCCCATAGCTTCTACCTGGCTCTTAAAGGAGCCAAGACTTCCAGCGTTCTCAGAGAACTAGCTTGTCCCATACCTTTTAAAATGGGACTCGGTTTCCTGATTTAGTCATCCTGCATTAGAACATGCTCTCTAGGCTGGATATAGGATTTTCTAAGCCTCAGGGCATACTTACCTGCTTTCTAAAGCCTAGATAGAGAATTTAAACTGCTCAAGCCTTTTTCTGTCTCAGGAGCTCCTAGCGCACTCTCCTATTTCTCTGGATTGGCATCCTATGCCCCATATGCCAATAATTAAAGGCTTCTTTTCTGAAGTGCAGGTTTGGCCACACTATCATTTCAGAAAGGAGATCTTTGTAATTTTGGCTGGGGAACAAATAGCGAATCCAGGCAAATTAATTGTTAAGAAAGTGAGAATAGTTTCTTTTGATTTCATTTTTTTTTCCCCCCATCTTGACTGCAGGCAGGCAGGGGTGAATTAAAAAGAAATTGAAACTATTTAAACACTCCTTAACTACTTTTAATTTGGCACCTCACTAGAATCTTTCTCTGTTCTGGTGTGCAACACCTGTCCAAGGACTGGCAGCCTCTCTGATCTTTTTCTCCATCCCTGTTACCCCAGTTCCTTTATTATTTCAGCATTTCAACATCAGGACTCTAGTGGTTTGGGGTGTCCTGTCTTGGTCTAATTGCATAGTTTACCCAGAAATCTGTCCTTCATAGAGAGAGAGAGAGAGATTTTTTGTCTCTCTCTCGAAGCCCCTGACTTGGGGTGCCTTCTCAGAGCAGCAGGACTGCCTTGAGCATTGCTACACAGCAGAGGCTGAGTTAAATGCACAAATGACCACAGACCTAAAGACTGTCCATCTCTGGCTGAGATGCCCCCCAACTGCAGAGATCCAAAGAGGGAGGCATGTGTCTCTCTAACGAGGAGTGCTGTTCTATGCTAATAATTCTGGGGTTATCGGGGAGAAACTGGTCCTTGCCACAAGTCCTTGCATTTTCTAGTTTTAGTCTGGTTTATTTGTTTTTTGGTACTGACTCAGTTTCCCTAATTATCCTGACTCAGTCCTGCCTCAGTTTCCCTGCCTCTTAGTTCTGCAAAACCTCCCCCTGCCTCTTTATCAGAATATTTGATAAGATCTTATGTTTCAGAATAGCAGAATGCCTCTCCCATTCCAAGCTATGGGAATCTCTTATCAAGATGCTGTCTCCACTGACTATGTCATCTCTCTAGAAACCTACTCCAATATTGCTCTCGCCTCTATTTCAGTCTTCCTGTTCATGAGATTACACAAGTCCCCCAACTCTATCAACAAGGTGGGACAGCTCAATTTCCTGGGACTTGATTGACACTGTCTGGAGCTCTATGCTCAAGCCAAGCATTGCTCATTGAGACGTCATGGCACAGCTCTGGTGAAATTAAAACTTTTTGTTGTATCTCTCTCTCTTAGGGATGCCTAAAGGGAATGAAAGCTATAGAGTTGGGGTCCGGTTACTGCCTCTCAATAAACTCCACTGAACAGATTATCTAACCTTATTTCCACCCACCTTGACAGGGCTTCTACACCGAGCAAAGCTAACTCCTTTGAAGCCAAAAGGTTGGGAAAGAGCAATATTCAAACTTAGCCTGGGTTTCTGTGAATGCTATCCATACTTCGGTAGGATTTATTTCTAAAAGTTTAACTGCTTGTAACTCATTGGGACAAATTCCTTATTGTTATCAACATAAGGTTATGATAAATATTTGTTTAGAATTTATGTTCTTGCATTTTTTCCTCATGTAACTGATTTTAACATCAGAACAATAGTCAATAGAAATTGTTAATGCAATTCAATTATGTCATACCTTGCTGTTTCTAGCCTGATTATATGTAATCATTGTATCCTAAATGCTTGGCCAAATAAGTATTTAGCTGGGTCATCTGTCTGCTACTGGACAACTAATAGAGATCTGTAGGACCAAAACTAACTTCTAACATTTCTTGGTTTCCCTTTATCTCATTAACCTGAGACTCTCAGTTCTCTTCTCAGGGCAACTCCTGCCTCCAGACACTCAGAAAGAAGCAGAGATGCACTTTTATTGCAAATCTCTTCTAGACTTAAGCCTTAGAAGACCCCAGTCTCTGCCCTGAATTCGAGCAGGAGGAACTGCTTTCTCACCATTGCAGAACACCACAAGGGTTCACTTGGCCCCCCAGTGTCCTGCTCCCTGGTAGGAATTTGAGATCTGGCTCTGTTTCCCTTTTATCTCAGGACAGCCCAAACAGCTCAGGGGCCGGTAAGCTGGGTAGACTATGCTGATACTTTTCACCCCTCCTCCATAAAAAGTGGGGAAACTAGGAAGATTCAGGATCTTTGCTTATTGAATAACTAACTCTCTTCAAGAAAAACAGTAAGTTTTTCTAACATTTCCAAGAGCTTAAACCACATTCTTATCTTGATCTGCAGCTCTGACAACTGGGGATACATACCCTAGACCCTGCCTTACAAAAGAGCAGTGGTTCATTAAGTCTACTAAGATATCAAGGCTTCTTGCCTCCCCTGACTTCTGAGTCCACACCGTTAATACAAACCCCAGGAGAAATTAGCTTTCCTGGAAATTAAGGGTGAAAGAGCTAGGCTACAAATAATCTTTTCTCAGCATTTTCTCCTGTTTCTCTTTGATAATTAGATGGGCCATCAGACAAGCAGCCCACAGAAGGGACCTGATGCATGTCTTGCTAAAGGCCCCATTCTCCTGAATGTCACCATCTCCACCCTGGGATGACACCCCATGTTTAATCTGTTCCTGAGATCTGTTTTCTCTAGGCTTCACACTTTGGATTCTCAGCTGGCCTTTCAGCCTGGAGAACATTGACTGGGGAAACTGACTGGGGACAACTGACCGGGACACCCCCTCGATGCCCTGCTGCCATCCCCCACACCTCACACTTCACTTCCTGGCATGGAACCCCAAATCTCTACCACCCTTGTCAGCTCGAAGCAGTTAAAGAGGAGATTGATGCGCCTTTTCCCACATGCATCTGGAGGCGATGGTTTGATGGGGGAACAAGACGAGGGGACCCCACTACTCTGAAGATCTTTGGAGAAAATCTTCAACCTTGCCTTAAATGAAGGACACTGCCCCAAATTTTCTTTTTTCTTAAATGAATTTAAGTCTCAACTGTTTAAGGGGGGAACTGATAGGGGTTGAGGTCCCTTTAAGATTCCTTTCTAATTGCCCAACCCATGGTTGACCTTGATTCACAAATCCTGGTCAAAGGCACCCTTTGAATATCTGGGCCCAGCCCTACTATCAGCTCAGCTTCCCCCAGCCCTCACTTGATCTGAGCTAACTGAAAAGCTCCCCGAGAACTTAGAGGTATCGCCCATCATTTTCTAGGTATAAAAAGGGCCAAGCCAAAGCCCTCTTTGCAGGAGCCCTCCCAGCCAACACATGGTATCCTACCGACCATGTAAGGGTTCCTGCCGGCCCAGTGGCCACCTCTGGCCCTGGCATCTTTCTAACTGAGCTTTACTTCCAATTTCTATAATAAACCTTTTATTTATCAATCTAGGTTTTCTGGCCTGTAAATTCATTTACAGGGGACACTGCACCTCATGGGATTATCTTACTATCTATGCACCAGAGAAATGAGGTTCCCCCTTTCCTTTCCCTCATTAACTATAAATTGTTTTGATTTTTTCCTTGGAAAACTGCCTGTTCATATCCTTTGACATTTATCAATTGGGGAATGATTCATAATCTTTTAGATTTCACTAAGTTCTCCACATATTTTAAATATGAAACCTTTATCTGTTAAATATAAAATTTTTCCCCAATGTTCTGCTTTCCTTCTAATCTTGCCTGCATTTGTTTTATTTGTATAAAACCTTTTTAATTTAATGTAATCAAGATTATCCATTATATACCTAATTTTGCTCTACTTCTTGTTTATTCATAAATTGTTCATCTATCCATAAGTGTAAAAAGTAATATGTTACATGGTCTTCTAATTTTCTCATAAAATCTCTGTTAATATCTAGGTTACATATTCATTTTGATCTTTTCTTGGCAAATGATGTGAAATAATGGTCCATGATGTATGTGCCAAAATGTTTGTGGCAGCTCTTTTTGTAGTAGCTAGAAACTGGAAGATGAATGGATGTCCATCAATTGGAGAATGGTTGGGTAAATTATGGTATATGAAGGTTATGGAATATTATTGTTCTGTAAGAAATGACCAGCAGGAGGAATACAGAGAGGCTTGGAGAGACTTACATCAACTGATGCTGAGTGAAACGAGCAGAACCAGAAGATCACTATACACTTCAACAACGATACTGTATGAGGATGTATGCTGATGGAAGTGGAAATCTTCAACATAAAGAAGAGCCAACTCACTTCCAGTTGATCAATGATGGACAGAAATAACTACACCCAGAGAAGGAACACTGGGAAGTGAATGTAAATTGTTAGCACTACTGTCTATCTACCCAGGTTACTTACACCTTCGGAAGCTAATAATTAATGTGCAACAAGAAAATGGTATTTACACACATATATTGTATCTAGGTTATATTGTAACACATGTAAAATGTATGGGATTGCCTATCATCTAGGGGAGGGAGTAGAGGGAGGGAGGGGAAAATTTGGAAAAATGAATACAAGGGATAATGTTATACAAAAAAAAATTACTCATGCATATATATTGTCAAAAAAAACCTTATAAATAAAATTTAAAAAGAAAAGAAATAATGGTCCATGCTCAGTTTCTATCATACTATTTTCCAGCTTCCCAACCATTTTTGTCAAATAATGAATTCTTATTCCAAAATATTAAGTCTTTGCATTTTTCAAATATAAGATTATTGTGGTTATTTGCTACTATAAATTGTATGTCTACACTGTTCCATTAATCTACCTTTCTATTTCTTAGCCAATACAGAATAGTTTTGATAATTATTGCCTTATGATACAGCTTAAGATCTGGTACCAATAAACCTCCTTCCTTTACACTTTTACACACCCATGAACAATTAACATCTTTCCAATCATTTAAATATGATTTCATTTGCATAAAAAAAACTTTTAAAATAATTTTATTTATATAATTCCTGGGTTGTTTTGGCAGATATAGAGGGATAAATTTTCTTCTAACTGCTTTTTTCTATAATAAGTTTTGATATGTAGTCTTGAAATGACATTTCCTTTAATAAAATTATTAGTTGCTTCTATGGTACTACCTGAAAGAAATCCAGAAAAAACTTATAGGGATATCATCGTCATTTTCAGAATTCACAGATTAAGAGAAAATAGTGCAAGCAACAAAAAAAAAAAAAAAAAAAAAAAAAAATTTGAAAAAACAATCAGTATTTCATAAGACTTATAAGCTTCTACACAAAAGACAGTAGGTCTTGAAACATTATATTTCTCTTTTTTTAAATTAAAGCTTTTTATTTTTCAAAACATATACAGGACAATTCTTCAACATTACCCCTTGCAAAAATCTGTGTTCCAATTCTCTCCCCCTTCCTTCATGCGCTCCCTTAGATGGCAAGTAGTCCAATATATGTTAAACATGGTAGAAATATATGTTAAATCCAATGTATGTATACATATTTATACAATTATCATGCTGCACAAAAAAAAGAGAAGCAAAATAAAATGCAAGCAAAAGAAGAATGAAAATGCTATGTTGCGAGAAACATTATATTTCTTTTTTTTTTTTTTTCCTAAGGCTGGGGTTAAGTGACTTGCCCAGGGTCACACAGCTAGGAAGTGTTAAGTGTCTGAGACCAGATTTAAACTGGCGTCCTCCTGAATTCAAGGCTGGTGCTCTATCCACTGCGCCACCTAGCTGCACCTGGATCATTATATTTCAAAGGACAAAGGAGCTGGGGTTTCATCCAAGAATAACTTATCCAACAAAGTCAAACAAAATCCTGAATTTAAAAAATGGACATTTGATGGACAGAAAGACTTTCGGGTGTTTGTAACAAAAAGATAAGGTCCACATAAAGACTTTGCCATTGCATATACATATGAGAGGATGAGAATGTTGCTCAGTATAAGGAATATAATGACTTTTCGCTCCTTTCTCCCTACTTAGTTTTTATGCTAGCTTAGCTTCATTAATGTAGGCAGGCACAAAGTCTTTTGGATCCCCAAAGACACATGTCTCCAAGAGGTTTCCATGACAGAGCTCTCCTGAAATGAATTTGGGAATACAGATCTTTCCTTTTGATTAAACAGAAAACCATACACATTTGCTAACCTTAAGCTTTAGAATAGTTTCTGAAGAGACCTAAGCCTCCAGTGACCAAGAAGTCCAAAGTTAGACTTCAGACTGTTTACCTAGAAATGACCCTACTCAGACAGAGACTTCTGCTGGAAAAGAAAGGCCTTTGAAACAGACCAGGCATGTCTCTCCTGTAGGAAGAAAGCAAGAAAGAGATTTGCGTTTTACACACACATACACACATGGACTTCTTGTCTATGGCTGAGGACAGAGCTTTAATGGAGCTTCAAGGATTTCAGCTAAAGAGTGGGGTAGCTAGGTGGCGCAGTGGATAGAGCACCAGCCTGAAGTCAGGAGGATTTGAGTTCAAATCTGATTTCAGACAGTTAATACTTCCTAGCTGTGGAACCCTGGGCAAGTCACTTAACCCCAATTGCCTCAGCAAAATAAATCAATAAAATAAAAAATAAAAATAAACTGATAAGTTACAGTAGAGTCACATAATGGAGCTCATGAGGAAGAAGTAGTACCATAGCCAAGGATGAACCCAGACCTGGAAAGGATGAATGGAAACCCATTTGTTGAGAATTTAGCTGCATGCAAAGTATATAGAAAAAGAGAAAACCTTCTTAATTGTGTGCCCCGTGAACTTGCTTATCAATCAGCAGAGTCTCCATCTCCAGAGGAGAAGCTTCTTGCAGAGATAATGGATCTAGTGAACCAGCATCCAGTGAATACCACCAGCAGAGGCCAGGAGGAAGTAGTCCCGTCGGACTCATGGGGGACATCTACAAAACAGCCCTAGAGACTCAGGCCAGAAGCTGTCCCTTTGTGTGTGTGCTCTGGCCATATGTATTCTTATGTGCATGTGTCCAGGTATCCCTTCAACTTGTGCAGAGTAACACCTTAGTTTGTGTACTCTGGTCTTGTGCATTCCCTGTGGATTCCCCTCCACACATCTCTCCCTACAGATGTTTTCTTTACACAAAATGTTCTCCATATGTATTCCTCTCTATGTGCTTGTCTTGATCATGACGTGTTTGCTCCTCTACACAATTTCCCTGGCTTTGGGTAGCCCATATTTTTGTATACCTGTGTGGCTACTTCTTTCATGAGTCTACTTTTGCAGATAATAATGTGGATATTTGTGGAAAAAGTGTGGGGAGTTTGGAGAGAAATGTTTCATTCTTATTTTTATTACTGTTTTAGTTCATTAAATGCTTTTGCTTCAACTGTGTCATCTGGTTAATAAATAAAGGTAATTGTCAGTGAGGGCTCATGAGCAATAACTCTGAATATTATTTGGCTACTTAGATTTTTTTCTATCATATTATGAACTTACCTTCTAGGTAATGACATTAATGAATTTGGGAATGCAGTTAGTTATATGTGAACATTCTGGCTGTTTTAAGACGAGCACCACCCCCTGTTCACAGACAATCAAGCTGCTCAGAAAGCAGAACCTTCTTTCTGTACCCAAGCACACTCCCCATGTCCTCCCAACAGTTCCTCCTCCTTGTTTAAAGTTACATCCCTACAGTTCAGGGATTGCTTCAGACAAGGACATAGCCTTTTTACAGTCTCATCTAGTTCTTTTGTCTGAAAAGTCATGTGATACAATATATATATATATATATTTTTTTTTTTTTTTCTGTATGCAGGGAATCCAACCCCATGAGGTCCAAATACTTAGAAATGAGAGCTTCTCATGATCCCCAGAGAAATAGCACAAATTGCAGTGTATTTACATTGTCTCTCCCCAATACCCTGGCAGGAAACTGGGAAAGTCAGGTTGTTGTTACCAGGGGCCACACCTCTGAAAAATCCCACCTTTTTTCTCTTTTATCTGGTTTTGGAAGCAGTTTTACCTTATCTGCAAAAGAAAAAGCTCCCTGGAGAATCTATTAATCTTTCTAGGAAGCTGGGTTACGTCAAAATTTTCCAGCAGTGAACACATCTTAAGTCACATGGTTGACTAAAAGGTAGAAAGAATCCAGAGAAGCTTCATTGGAAATCCAGAATCATCTGATTTAGTCAAAGGCAATATGCCTCCAGAATTAAAAAAAAAAAAAAAAAGTTTATTATTATGAAACTAATGAACACAAATGTTCCCTTTTGCAAAGAACAGAAAAAGAGAATCAATATATGGCACTACAAAGGTACACCATATACAGCTGGTTTTAAAAAATATCAAATTTAAAAGAGTTGTTCCAACACCACTTTGTGTCTTCTTGGAGTTTCTTTCTGATTTTTATTCATATATTTATATTCTGATTTATATGTATAAAATGTATATAGATAGATAGATATAGATATATACATAAATATATTAATAATAATAATTAATAACAAATATATTAATAATATATATGTATATTATATACATATATACATGTTATATATATATAAATACATTATAATGTATATGCATATCATTATATATGTATTCATTTTGTTGTTTTTTTCAATTAACCCTCCAGCAAATTGTCTTCCAAATGTCAAACTCATTCAAGAGTCCCTAAAAGATGTGACAGCACAGAAAACTTAGTTCAAATCATCGATTATTAATATCAAGTAGAGCATAACACAAGAAGATAGTTTGCCATTGTTAGGAGTAGTCACCCAAAATCCAAGTGGAAAAAAGATTCCCAATTGATAGTGAGATCACCCAGATTCTGTTTGTTCATATTTTGCTGACACCAACTCAGATGTTGTGGTTTAAGAGCACCAAATGTTGGGGTTTGGTCACATGAAGAATTCACAATGACCATTCTCTATGGCAAAAAAAAAAATGGGTTTATTTAGGAGAAGAGGTTATGGATAAAATGAAGAGATAGGATAGATACTAGGAATGGAAAATATGAAATTTTTAATAATAATGGGAAAAAAAATTCCCTAGTGGAACTCACAGTTTACCAGTAGAATTTGGGGTATGCTCTGAACTAGCAACACCCTAAAAGAGTTTGTTAGTTATAAAAGCTATAAGCTATATAAGACACCATGAGACAGAATGCTGTGGTGGGCTATATCCCAAGAGGGATTGAGCATAGAGGGTGGGAGCCATGGACAAATTTATAGGGGAAAGTTAATCTGAGGGGCTTGGATTTCTTGGCTGCACATAACAAGATGGGGCCACCCAAAGGGATGGGGGGGGGGACCTCCACAGAGGTGGGACCAAAAGGCTGACTCCTATCAGGGCCCTTCCCCAGGGAGCAATTCCGTCAATGTTTCATTCTTTCTCTGCCAACTGTACCCAGGACCTCATCAGCATCAAGCCCTGGAAAGCTTCAGGGCCTTCTAAAGAAGGTCCACAATCTTTCAAAGAATCCTGAGAAAGGGAAAGCATACTCCACTGTGATGTGGAGGGGAGAAGCTGGGCTGGTTAAGGACCTGGCAGGAAAGTCCTAGCACAGGCAGATCCTACTAATCTGGAGGGGCTTTGGGTATGGATTTGCCAGTGGCTAACAGAAGACCTTAGCTCAGAGGGATTCATGGCTATCACTTAAAAGATATAGAGAAAAGTAAATGAAAGATGATTAGGTTATTAACAGACTTTCAATTATTTTGAGCCTCAGTTTCTTCTTCTGTAAATGAAGAGCTGACCTTTCATGTCTCTTCCAGTTCTAAATCTATGATCTTAAGGGCCATAAACAATACACTTGAAGGCCATCTATAAATCAAGAAAAGATCGCAATTTACATTGTATTCACAAATTTTTAAAAAAGGTACTTAAGTATCATTACTATGCATAATAATAGCATTTATGTAATGCTTATTATGTACCAGGCCTTGGGATAAGCACTTTTAAAAATATCTTCTCATTTGATTCTCACAATAACCCTGGGAAGTAAGTGCTACTATTATTCCCACTTTGCAGTTAAGGAAACCGAGGCAAGCAGAAATTCAATAACTTGCTCCAAGTCATACATTCTGGTGTTTGAAACTGGATTTGAACTTCTTGATTCCAGGCCCAGTACTCTATCTACTCTGCTATCACTTAGCTAAAATAAACTAAAAAGCTAAGAGTTTTCACATCTACAGGTCTATTTACTAGGTCAGCAATAACAAGTGTTTATTAAGTACTTACTAAGTGCAAGGCAATATGCTAGGCATTGAGGATATAGAGAAAGGTAAATGAAAGAGAATTAGGTAATTACAAGCTGAGACAGCCACGGAGAGAGAGCTTACCTTAAAGACAGGAAGATGCCGGTTCGGTTCAAGGATTGCTCCTCACATATATTGGCTGTGTGATCCTGTTCATGTCACTTAACTTTTTCAATATCCTAGACGACTTTTCTAAGATTACTGTGACCAACCCACTTTGAGAGAGGGAGTTTTCTTGTCCTATAACTCCCTTTACTAATAAAATCATAAGTCCAGTCCCTATTCTGCTTAGGCCAAATATAGGCCACACATTTAAACCTATTTTCTAAGTTAAACAACAGTTTCACATATACAAATCTTATTGTTCAGATCTATTTTCAGATTTTTGAACGGTAAGCAAATATACCCAGATGGAAATCCACAGAAAACCTTTAACCAAGGGTATTCCTTCTGTGGAAGACCCACTTCCTGAGTAAGGGAGATGTTTCCTACTCCACCATCACCCTACCCCTTACAAAGTAGTGGGTGGTAATAAACAGCACAACTAAAGGAACAGAATGCCTGATTATTGCAACTATGTAAATGAAGATAACCTTTAAATAGAAAAAAAAAATTGCACAACTACTCATAATAATTTATAGAGCATACACACCGTTCTTTCTGTTAACAATGATGGAAAGCCACCAGAGTGTAAGATTTCAAGTATTATCTGTTGTGGGCACTTTGATGTTGTTATTTATTTATTTATTTGTTTGTTTATTTTAGAGTATCATATCTTGAAGGGAATTTGACTGATAACCCTGCCAGCAGTTAGTCTAATTATTGAAATAAAATTTATAAATTTAAAGAAAATTGTTTTCCAAGACAGACATACAAGGGGATCAATCTCATCAATTTATAGGGCAATATAATTTCTGGCTAGGAAGAAATTATTTTGGGTTATATAGGCAGGAGACGCTTCACAGAAAGGTGGGGCATAAGGTGACTAGACCTTGAAGTAGGATTTAGCTAGGTCAAAGGGAGAAGGGAAACTCTTCCTTTAAGATCTTAAAAATTTCTTCAGGAAAGAGTTCCTCATTTGTAAATGAAGGCTTTTAACTAGATGGTTTTTAGCTAAAACATCCTGATTGCTTAAGAATTTGAACAAAGGCTTAGAATCAATTATAAAAAGGGGCAAGTGGATGATGCAATAGATAGAGCACCAGCCCTGAAGTCAAGAGGACCTGAGTTCAAAATCTAGCCTTGGATACTTAATATATTCTAGCTGTTGGATCCTGGACAAATCACTTAACCCCAAGTGCCTCAGCAAAATCAATCAAGCAATAAATGAAAAATTTAAAAAAAAAAGAATCAGGAATAAAAGTAGGTGGAGGGGGGAGGGAAGGCAGTAGGAAGGAGATGTCTATGATAGGAAGTGATGAAAAATAAAACTGAACAAACAGTAGCAAACTTGGCCCCAAAGCCAAGGTGTGAGAATTGACTGTTAAGTCCCTCCCCTCTTTGAAGTGAAGGAGCATAAAGTTTGAATTGTTTTCTGTGTGTTAGCTTTGCTGAACCGATTTTTTCTCTTTTTAAAAATTTTTTGTTATAAGGGATGGCTCTGAGCTGGACACGAAAATGAAAGTGATTCAAAAAAAAATTTTAAATCCAAAAATTTTTATCATTGGATAAATAGGGTTAGGAGGAGGGGGAAGTTGGTTTTTAGAGAAGTTTTATGGTTAAAAAAAAAAAAAGACAGCCAAAGTTGGAGTCACAAGATCTGACTTCTTATCCTAACCTGCCATTACTTGGTCAAGTAATTTAGCTTCCCTGGACCTTAGTTTCCCCAAGAAGTCATTTTTAGTTGTTATTCTTCCTCCTAACCTCAGCATTTTACAGATAAAGAAAAGGAGAGAGAAAATATTGTACCTGACCAAAGTTACAAAGCTCTTATTTGTTTTCCCCAACTCTTGGTTCGTTTTTTTTTCCCCCCCACATTATATCAAGCATAGATACTGAGAACTTCTTCCCATCCTCCCTCACTCTGAAAGGTGACAAAGCAATAAAAATATTAATATATTCAAGTTTCTACTTGAAAGTGTTCTAGGAATTATGTCATATAAAGGCATTTTATTTCCTGCTCTATCTTCTCTTGGGTTTCGTTCTGGCTCTTGATCCCCTTCTCCATTTTCTGGAGCTGGGTGATCTGGGCTAAGGTTTGTCACTTCGAATCGTGGAAGACACAGGCCTTTCCGTAAAGAATCAGTCTCCCTCCCACCAGCCCGGGAAACAAAGGAAAGCCCAATCGGAGCAATCCCGAGTTCTCCAAGGCCCCCCACCCCCCATCTCTCCGGCTGGCTCATCCCGGCTACGTCTCTCCCCTATTTTCCACCCCCGCACACATCCAGTGCCAGTTAGTTCTTGCTTGTCTTAATTTTATCTCATTCTGAAGGACTCTGCCTGGTACTTTGCATCCTGTTCTTGTTCTCATCCTGGCACTGATATTGCAGTTAACCTTTTGTTGCCCAATGTACATGCTACACACCCTCCTCGAGAAGCTTCCTGTGGGGGGAGAGCCGATTTATCCGTGAAATAATTAATACAAGTCGGAGCGCAACTAAGTCCCCGAATAAGTGACGGGAACCGGGCTTCTGGATGCAAACAATAAAGGCGATGTGGCTGCCAGGGAAACTTTTTAGGCGTCGCCCTTCTCCCCTCAGTCCTTTGGTTTATGTTTATTCTTCTTGCCTCAAAGAAACACGGTTCTGTCCCCAGATCACCCTGGTTTTTCTCCTTCCCCAGGGGTTCTACCCAGCCTAAGAGGTAGGGAAACGAGGCTGGATGGATGGCGGGAGGTTGGTTTCCCAAAATGGGTCAGGGTCTCGGGGAGCTCTCAGATGAGCTCCACGGGTCAGGGACAGCCCCGGCGGATTCTGGTCTCTGTCCTGACCTTTGCTCCCTACTTGTCAAATAAATACAAAGGCCCTGGGGAAGGGAGGGAGGGCTGGAGGGCATCGGGAGTGGGGTGCGAACACCCACCCCTTCCGGGCTTATCTGGGGGCCCTCGGCAGAGCGGTGTCCGGGATTCGGGCTGGATGCCAGGGGAGGGAGCTCAGGGTGAGAGGAGGGCCCGGAGGGAGGGGTCAGACTCCTCTTCGAAGAGTTAATGGAGAGGAGGAGGAGAGAAGACGCAGTGACCGCACCAGCCACTGCTGGAGAGAGGGTAGTCGAGGATGGACTAGGCTGCCTGCCGGGTCAGAGGTCGGAAGAAGGAGCTGCTGGACTGACTTAGGGGCTCCCGCAGCCCCGGTTCGCCCCGTATCCCGAGACCTGGCACTTCCTCTTGCGCCGGGGACTTTCAGTTTCATTTCATTTCGCGCTTCAGCCCGGGCCCCTTCCGGACCGCCAGCTCAGTCCCCACCGCCACGATGACCAAAAAGTTCCCCCGCGCCAAGCTCCGAGAGACCGGGCAGAGATTTAAGAGTTTTCTGGCCGCCCGGGGAGAGGACCAAGAAACCAACCGCGAGCGGCTGCGAGACATTTACAACGAAGACTTCAAGATCAGGTACCTCTGGGGCGTTAGCTCATCCCCCTCAGCGAAAGCAGCGAGCCAGACTACCCCTCCCGCACCCTCCTTCCAGCAGCCACCACATCCTCCCCGCGAAGCACCTTTCCCCCCGGATTCGAGCCTCTGCTGCCCAAAGCCAGCAATCGCCGGGCCCTTTAGCTGCCCGACAGCGCAAAGCCCCCCCCCCCCCCTCCACCCCATTAGCGATCCTGCTGCCCGGCGTCCACCCATCCTGACCAGAGCAGGACCTTAAAGCCCAGGCAGCCTTTCCCCCACCCCGCACCCAATAGGAGAAGCCAGGCCCCTCGAGGAGCGCCGGAGTCCGGGGAGACCGCTCACCGTTGTATTTTCTCGGAGAGGGAAAGGTTAAAAACGGAGCCCTAACGGGGCTATCTTCCCGGACCTCGGAGATAAAGCTGTGTCCCTGAGAAACTCCCCTTTGCCCGCTTTCCGGAACAGCACACATCTAAGAAATGCTTGTTGAGCTGAATTTTACTTGAGAAATGCTTGTTGAGTTGGATTTCTCTCTCTCACACACACACATACACACACACAAGCGGGGGCTGGGGGGGGCACTAAGTGGGCAGTCTCGGTAGGTTCTTTCCCTCGAAACCTCAAGAACAAAAATGCAAAAATTGACTAGTTATTGAGCTTCACTCTTCTGCTGTGGGTGATGAGCAGTTCTGCTCCGCCACTGGATTTAGTTGTATCACTGATTTTCTTATAGTTTCTAAATCCCCTTTGTAAAAAAGGGAGGGGACTACGAGAGGGGTTTAATTTAATAGATTCACGTGAGGTAAATCACAGATTTACAAACGCCTCATTTTACAGATGAGGAAACTAGTCAGCCAAGAGAAAGAAAGTTACTTGCCAAAAATTACCCAGACTATAAGTGACTGAACTGGATTTAGAACTCAGACCCCTCTTGATTCTTTAGGCGAAGGGTCAGGGTAATAATCTAAAAGGTCAGAGTACCTTCTAGGTATTGTCCCTTTTCTTTTGAACATCCAGGCCTGGGCTGGTACTTTAGGTTATTTATGTTCTTGTGTGCCCAAATCCCTAAGTCCAGACTAGCCAAGTAAGTGTTCTTACTGGGATCCAGGTCTTTACCTGTTTGGGTCCTTCCTCTATGCCTTTGGGCTTCCACTTTGATTCTGCAGCTGAACTAGGAGCCCCATTCACATTCCTTTACTCCAGGTTAATTTATCACCCCTACCTGTTTTCTAAGGGTAGCTTTCGCTACTGTTTATTTTTCTATCTAAAACAGACCCTTCTTTTCCCCACCTTCTCCCCCAAACTTTTTTTTTTTTAACCTTTGTCCTCCTCCCTGCCTACTCTGTTCTTTTAATAGCTCACTTTACCTGGAGTCAGAAATTCAAAACATGCATTTGCAAAATAAAGGCTATCTTCTTCTTCTAGTTTCTTCTTAAAATGTCTTAAATGCTTTTGATCTCCATATTTACATTCTAATACTTGAATGCCCCTAGACTTATCTTGAGATTGGACTCTCTTCTTCCTCCATTTTGGGCAGGGGGAGGTTGATGGGTAATGGGCTTTTTTTTTTTTAGGGTTTTTAGAACTCTTTTGGAGCAGTTATACTTATTACCACTATGGCCCATTAATACCTTCTCCATTTACACATCTAATGTGGAGAAAAGAGGTGTATATAATGAGAAAAAGCCATCCTATCATGAATTAAGCACCTTTTATTCACCCTGCCTGAGATACAAAGAAGGGCAAAAATAGTTGCTCTTGTAGTTAAGATGTTAATTATTCTAGATAACCTCTTGTGGAGTTTAAGATAAAATGGGGGAGATGTCAAACATATAACTATGTATAAACAAGAGATGAATAGACATAAAGATAGAACGATGTGTCTGTACTTACAAAATAAATTAGCCATCATCTCAGAAGGAAGAAGCTGGATTAAGGAAGACCAGGAAAGCTTATCAAAGAAGGTAAAATTGTAGCTGAGGCTTGAAGGAAATCCAGGGGTCTAGAATTCCAAACGTGGAGGACAGCAAGTGAAAATGCAGGTAATCCGGAGATCTGGTGTCCTGTTCAAAAGAACAACAAAGAGGCCGGCATCTCTTGTGGGATATGGGAAAGGGACCGATGAGGAAGGTCTTTGAGTGCCAAATAGGATTTTACCTTTGATCCTGGAGATAATAGGGAATCATTGGAGTTTATTGAGGGGAGGGGGGCTGGTTGGCCAGGGTAACAGATTTTCTTTTTAGGAAGATCACTTTGTTGCACAATGGGAGGAACTTGAAAGACCAGTTACAAAGTATTGTAATCAATCAGGTGTCTATGAGTGAATGAGGGTTATGGTTACTGTGTCAAATGAGAAAAGAGTATATAAGTATTGGGAAGATAGAATAGACAGAATTTGGTAACATTATAGACCTAATCTCACCTATTCTCATTTCCTAGTCTCAGACCTTCTGGAAGTCATGGAGAACATGGAGACTTTGAGGATCCTGTTCCTACTTTCTCCTCCATGCTCTATGGGATGCGCTTCTATGGGCAAGCTAAGGTCACCAAAGATAAAGTCAAATTTTGCAAGGTGAATCACAAGGTAAGGCAATGAAATCCTTTAACCTAAATTCACCCCTTAAATTTTCATCTCCTTATATCCCTAGCAGGAGGGAGGTAGAGAATAGTATAAGGAGGAAATGGGATAGTGCTTCTTCCCCTTGCCTGATATTCTTCTTCCCTGCCCTCAGAAGAAGAAGAAAATGAAACAGGAAGATAGGGCTTTTAAGGAAATCAAACCTCCAGGATCCAAGAAGATGAAGTCCCAACTGGCAAAGATCTTCCAAGACCGGTATGTAGGAGTTGGAACAAGATGGACCTAGAGATGCAGAATGATGGGAACAGAGAGATACTGCTTGGGGGCATGCTCTGTAGTGAGGACCTGTCCTGCTGTCCACTTCTGGACAGCTTCCATATGGATTGGTTAAAGCGGGACAGTACTAAAAGGTATTAACCTCAAATTATGCTAACTAATCACAAACTGCCCCACAATATTTTATACAAACAAAACGAAGAACATCTATCTGTGTGACTTAAAATTTTATATGAATATAGAATTTTAAGTCACACTAATGGATGTTCTTTGTAAGATGGAGTTGGTTTGGATCTTTGAATTTCCTCCTTTGATCCTTGGAGAATTTATTGGAATTTATTTCTCCATGGATCACTTATCCAAAACCATTTGCATAAAGTGCATTGTAAATTTAGGACCAATGTTTTGGATCATTAGCAGAATATTAGGAATTAATTTTGAACAAGTTTTAATATAACAAGTAATAATAAAAATTATGAGACCTAGGGCAGTGAGTGCCCATTTTGGTTATAGTTGTAAAATCAAGAAGAATGGACATCTACATTTTGCTTGAAACATTAGGTTTCTAGTATAATCTGCAGCATTTTGTGGAGACTTATTACAATCTTTCCTGATCTTAACAACAGGATTGAAGGACCTTTGGCAAAGGCCTTTCATTATAAAGCAATAAGTTCTAAAACTTTTTTTTTTTTGCATAAACAGTGGGCTTTACATAAATTTTGCATCTATAGGAGGGTGGTCAAACAGTGGCCAAACAGCATTTCATGTAATTTCCACTTTGGTCTGTTTCACAGGAAAATTAAAACAAAGGAAGCATATCAGGCCATTTTAAGTGGGTTTCAGTGCCTCATTTACTAGGGAGGATTTTAAGATCTTTTGTTTACATATATAACCTGACCTCAATTACCAAAAAATTTCAGTAAACATAAAATACCATGCTAAAGCATTCTAATAACAATATCAAGACTCCTTGTAGCCTGATAGATACCTACTCCCAATGTCCATTTAATCATTTCATTTTGAGTCCCACATGTCCTACCTATGTAGAGGTCTGGTTCAGGCAAACATTTCCCTTGGACTTTCTGGAATAGGTCTCATTCTTAGGGCAGTTCTGAAGGAATATACTCATAGGAGATCTGCTCCTCTGGTTCCATGGTAATGTTAGGGAAGAGAAGGGAGTGAATAAAAGATGTAAAGGTAGAATGGAAAGGAGATTCTTAGATAATTCTGTTAAAAATCTATCATTAACAACAAAGTTATCTCTTCCACATCAAAACTTTTTCCAAACCAGTTTTGATATATCGTAGGTAAGCATAAGAAATCAAATGGGAATTTTGGGGGGACTTTTGTGGAAGCTACAGATAAAGGCCAGCAGATGACAGAGTCTATGACCAAATTCTTAATACAAATTTTATAAAGTACTATCAATACTCTATAAAAGAAAAAAAAATTCAGACTTCTCTGATAGGAAGGGAAGGCCAAAAAATTTATGGATTTTTCCAGCTCTTGGGAGTGCTAAGTCCTTTGATGGGAAAGAGATAATTATACTCAATATAATTTAGTGTTGAATTAGTAAGGGCTTGATTTGGAAATCGATCCCTTCTATCTCTAAGTTATCAAAGACTTCAAAAAAAAGTTGATGATTATGAATGCAATATGTAACATCCTTAATCTAATTTTGAGAACTTGTTACTACAACATACTCAAGGTCTGTAAATCCCAGCAGAGACATTTGGAGGACTATCTCTCTTACATAAACATACATACATACGTGTATATGTATGTATACACACATACGTATAGCCAATCTTTAATTCCCCCTTTTGTGAGGATATTACCCGAAAGAATGAGATACTTCAAGGACATAATGTTAGCATCAATATATAACTATGAGTAAATGGATGGCAAGCCCAAGGACTCATTCAGCTGAAAATTGCATACTAAATTTTTATGTTCACTTTCTCTGATTTATGGAAATTTGCTCTTTAAAGAAAAGAGGAGACTAAATGAAGACTATCTCCTTTAAGGAACAGACTGACCTGAAATCATAGCAGGGGGAAACTCTTCTCCCTTTGTTTGATTCAAGGCATGAATCATATTTAACCACCAGTTGTCAACTAGACCTCACTGCCCTCTCACCTGTGGGTGGCTAGAGCCAAACAGAACAGACTGGAGACAGGAGAGTCAGGAGTCAAATAGAAGTTTTATTTCAAAGTGAGGGAAATAGCTGGCAAGCCAGGGCACATGGGCTGGGCCTTGACCTTTTTAGGAAGATCTGTTTTAGTGTAGTTGAACCTTGATTTATATTTTCCCAGACAAAGTAACAAACAATGTTCTATATCAACAGTAGGGAGGCCCAAAAGTTATAGTGAGGCAAGGTTGTCTAGGAGGGGAAAAAAAAATTTGTTTATAGGTTTCATGCCTGTGACTTTTGGTTCTTGACTGAGCTTGGGGATCATCAGTTCCAAAAGGTTAGCCAAAGCATTGTTGTGATGTCAAGTAGAGGGTACAGCTTGCTTGTTGAGCTTGTAGCTCTGAAAAACAAGGTATCTCCTAATATCTCAACACAGCCATGTATTAAAATTACACATTATTCGCAGGATAGCAAAAGTCAGGCTCAGAATTAATCAGGTTGAAAATTTTCCTGTTCAGAAAAGAAAATAGCAAAATGGGGAAAATGACTCTAGAGGTTTCCACCTCAGTCTAAGGTTGGCCCCTCAACTTTCTCAGATGCAAACGTCCATCTGTAGCAGTTATTGCACTCCCTTTTTTTTTAATATTAAAGCTTTTTATTTTCAAAACATATGCAAGGATAATTTTTCAACATTGACCCTTGCAAAACCTTCCCTTAAATGGTGGACTATTGACTTAGTGAGAATACCTGAAATCAAAACTTAGAACAACATCAAAACATAGTCCCATAAGATTTTAACTTAAATAGTAAAATTTCCCTAATTACACCATAGGCCTAGGTTATTACTTTTTTTATGATCTAGTGACAGTTAACAATGACCCAATATATAAAGCCATTTCATCTACTCTTCATTTATAAATTAAGAATTATTGCATTTTGGATTTTCACACATACAGTGAATAGTTACATATAAAATTATTTGTTTATTAACAGATGCAATTTCACAATTATCATAAGTGATGGCCAAATAATCCTAGATAACAACACTCATCATTATAAGCAAACCTGTAATTTCCCCCACTTTGCCTGGGAAGGATTCTAGTTCCTCCTGCTTCAATACTTCTCACAAAAAGTGATTAGCTGGGCTGATCAGATCTTCTGACTAAGTCCTAGTAGGAAGTCTGTCACAGACAAGGCTAATTTGAGGATTTTGTTAATTTTTTCTCCCAACAGGAAATTATCCACTTTAAAGCAAATACATTCTATTAAATATTATTTGGGTATAGTTGCCTTACAGTCAACAATTGTGAATAAAGAGGTGAGGGATTGAGATTTAACAGTTTTCAAACAATAGTTTCTCAGATTTCTCACACACACATACACAGGCACACAAAAATTAGGAACAGTACTTAATCTTTACTAAGATTTATACAATCCTTTCCCTTTGCCAGGCTCTATTATAAGCACTTACAATCATATGATCTCACTACCACCTGGGAGGTAGGTGCTATTATTATTCTCCCCAAGACTTTTCTTTTAAATCACCCTAAGAGTCAAATCAATTCTTTTTGTTTTCTTAATTTAACCCTGCTGATACCTTGGGTAGGTGGACATGGACTTATCTCACCCTATTCAGGTTTTTCATTTATAAGTCTGGGAAGGTCAAAGAGGACCAGCATCTGGCTAGAAGAGTTAAATCTTCAAAAAAAAAAAGGATGCTTAAATTTCTTCAAAGGTCTTTAGCACAACTATTTATAACAGTCCAAGAAAAACAAGTTTTATGAGTTTTCTTTTGCAATCCTAAATTGATTGGGAGAAGGAAGTACTGAAGAAGACATTCTGTATTTGTCAAAGAAGCATTTCTCCAAAAGTTTCTAAAACATTTCTTATCTCAGTGGAATTGAAACTTCTCAAACCCTTTTCAAAATTAATTTTTTTTCCTTCACAACCTCCACTCATATGATCAAAACAAAGGGCACTCTACCCTTCTTCAGCTTTCTATTTTCCTCTTTTCTCTACTTTCTGAAATCTTTCCTCTTGTAATGGCCAACAAAGAGTTAACACTAGATAGTTTAAGAGAATTATAAATTGTAAATTACTTTCTCAAATAGTGAAATCACCTTCCTTCCCTGCAATAAATCTGTCACTTTCCAGGAAAAGAGTGATATGAGGTCTAAGTGCTGTTTCCATGTAACTTTCACAGAGTTTTATAAACTAACATTTCAGTCAAAACTTTATTGTCTAATGATGCTACAATGCCAAAAATTCCTGCAGACTGGGAACAAAGATTTCCTTATTTCTTATTTGTGTATCTTGTCTGCCTCTCTAATTTAAGGCAAAGTTAGGGATGGGGGGGGAGGGAGGAGAGAGTAGAAGGGGAAGAGAGAAGAGAGAGAAAGTGATGGAGGGAGGGAAAGAGAGAGAAGGAGAGTGGGTGGGAGGGAAAGAGGGCAAGATAGAAGGTAAGGAAGAGTAAGGAGTGGGGGAGAAAGAGACAGAACTTTTCTGAAGAATTTGAAAATTCCTCTAAAAATTTTTTATTTTTTTTAGGAGGGAGAGCACTCTTTTCCTTTGGCTGCTCAGGACATAGAAAGAACTTGGTTTGATTTACACAAAACACAGCTAAGACAATAAGATAAAGACATAGATATACCTGCTGGCAAATTCCTCATCTTCACCTTTCATTGAAATCATAATTTAAAAAAAAATAGTGGGATATAAGAAAGAAACCTTGTCAACAAAAGTCAGTGGGAACAATTTTTTTGTTTTTTGAAAGGTAATTGGGGTTAAATGACTTGCCCAGGATCACACAGCCAGGAATAAATTAATAAAAGTGTTTGAGACCTTATTTGAACTCTGATTCTCCTGATTCTAGGGCCGGTACTTTGGTACACAAATTTCTAGAATCTATATCTAATACCAAATTCCTTTTATGACACAGATATGGTGCTGAAAACTAAAGCAAATAGGATCAAAACAGAGAAAGAAAATTATAGACCAATTTCCCTAATGAATGTTGATGCAAAAGTCTATAATAAAATATTAGCAAAGAGATTATAGCAAGTTATCACCAGGATAATATACCATGACCAAGTAGGATTTATACCAGGAATGCAGGACTGGTTCAATAGTAGGAAAACTATTAGCATAATTGACTATATCAATAACCAAACTAACAAAAATCATATGATTTATATCAATAGATGAAGAAAAAGCATTTGACGAAATACAACACCCATTACTATGAAAAAATACTAGAGAACATAGAAATAAATGGAGTTTTCCTTAAAATAAGTAGTACCTATCTAAAACCAAAAGCATACTATATAACAAGGATAAACTAGAAGTATTCTCAGTAAAATCAGGGATGAAACACTATCACCATTACATTTAATGTTGTAAAAACTGTGTCTAAGCCTTTAATTTGCAGTAACTGGAAAGTCCCTTCTTTGGGCCAGATCAGGGAGCTATCTGGATTTTTTAAAATTATATTTTTAATCAATCTTTACACAATTTAAGAGCTGTATTTTCTGAATGGGAAATTTCTCCTGCTTCCAGGCCAATAAGAACTTTCCTAAGGGGCCCTCTATATGAATCCTTTGCATGTTTCACACAATTTATATATATGTGAGTGTTTGCTATAACATTTTTTCCTTTAAGGGACTCCCTAAGGTAGAGGCTTACCTTAACTTTGAAGTTTGAGATCATGGTTGAGAAGGGAGTGCAACATTTAAGGCAATCTTCCTTGGGGAAGACCTTTGGTGCACATTCTAGGGAATTCTGAGAGGCTGTCTAGGGTCAGGGTCCCTCTCTCAACCTCCTAACTGGCTCTCCCAAACTGTCTTGAATAACATTGATAAGAGATTGAGAAAGTGAAATCTGCGTGTACTTATTCATTAGCAAGGCTAACGATTGTATAACAAATCAGATTCATGGCCCCTCAGTAGGAACAAGGACCTTGAACAGCAGTCATCAAAGCTTTCTCATAGTTAATAATGAGAAACGAATCAGGTTACGTGAATAACAAAAGTGTACCTTCTTTCTGAGTGACCAAAGCATGACAGATACCAACCACAAGTTATGTTAACTAATCACAAATTGTCCCAGAACATTTTGTACTATCCAACTTCTGAGAAATTAATATGAATAAAACATTTACAGGAATACAGAATGTTAATATTATTCATAAGATGGAGTGAGTTTAGTTATTTCACAGTTGAACACTCATTTAATCTTGATTTTTTTTTTTTTTAAGTATAATTTCCAGGGAGGACACTGCTGTCCTCTCACCTTATTTTCCCCTGCCATCCTTACCTCTCCCCTTCCGACCATCTTCCAGGGCCAAATACATCCGTGGGAAACATGGTGTGGATGTGGAGGTTGAAGGATGCTATCAGAGCCAAGACGGGCAGCTTGTTATCCATCTGGATCTGAACCAGAAGGTGATATTGACTCTGCGACTTCACAATGGGGGAAGTTATCCTGTCACCTTGCTCCATATCATTCCACTTTGCCGAGTCTCTCAGTTAACTTTCAAGTCAGAACTCCAAGAAGGGCCGATCACACTAGATCCTGGTGAGGGGGATTTGGTGGATGGATTTCTGAATGGGAAGAGGTTATTGTTCTGGGGGAAGATTCTCAAGAGAGGGTTCTCCATGGGGAAAAGGTATTCTTGCAGGGAAGAGGCCATCTGTGGTTGGGAAGAGTGGCTTTCAAAGAAAGGGTCTTTAGTTAAGGTGGGAATGGGTCCCTTTATGATGGAAGGCCTCCTGTTGAGGGGAAGGATGCTTTCAGGGTGTCCCCTTACATATTCAAAATTTCCTCTCTTCAGGTGACTTTCATGAACTCCATGTCCACTGTTACACCAGTTATGTGGGCTATTTCCCTGCAACGGTGCTGTGGAAGCTGCAGGGACCTTTGGGATCAAGAATAGAAGGACCAGAAATCTTCCACATTGCTCGATTCCTTGCTGTCGTGTCCCGAAGCCCCCTGGCTGAAGCGCTGAAGCCCACGTCTCCCTACAGACCGAACCGATTTATACCACACCCAGCTTTAAGAAGTCGGGTAGAAGATGGGTTGAGACCGGACAGGTAACCTCTTCAGGCACAAAGATTTCCAGTATAGGGTGTACCCACAGTAGGTGTGGGAATCAGGTGTGCAATTCTTGCTCCTAAGTCTTTTTGTAGGGAGCTGTTTAAACTCTCTGGATCTTAAGTTTTCTAATTTTTAAAGTGGAAATAATGACTAGCTATTAACTGTGTTACTCACTTGGTCTAGGCAATGGTTCCTATAAGCTGTTAGACCTACAGAAAAGAACATCCAAGTTCGAGGCTTACCAACTCTGAGTCTCAACTTCCTTATCTATAAGAGAGAAAAATCACATCAAACTCAGAGATTTTTTTTTTTTTGGGGGGGGAGAATCAAATTAAGTGAAATGCTTCGCAAATCTTATATTGCTATATGAAAGCTAATTATAACTGTTTTGGAAGAAAAATAAAAAGAGGAAGCATAAAAGGGTTCAAATGCTCTTTGATTCCATGATGGTTGTCTTATTATATCTTTTTCCCCATCCCTGCAGGGGTCTAGGGTATGAACTAGAGATGACCTTGAATCTTCCAAAGTACCACTGCCCGAACAACCTAAAACAGCTGTTTCCACAACTCCTCAAATCTACCAATTTCAACAATCACAGTGATGTGGCTAAGATCCAGTATGTACCGGAACTCTTCCTTACCCAGTCTCCCTGCCCCACCTAAGTTATCTATCCCTCAGCTCTGTTTCAGCCGCCTCCCTTTTTTATTTCTTCTTGCTCCCTCTCCCCTGGGGGCATATGCATTCTTCCCATTCCTCTCACCTCCATTTTTTCCCTCTTAGTGGAATGGGTTTGATTCTTTAGGAACCAATGGGGCATAGCATACAGATATTTGGAATAAAAGTGTAGAGTGGAGCCTTTCATGGAGGAATTTATGGAAAGACATAAAAAAGAATGGTATGTTTTAAGAAGAAAACCTTGCATATGTTGTGAAGGGATAGCAATGGAGGCAGTAGCCAGTCTGGTGAACTGGGGTCTACTCCAGGATCTATGAGGGAAAAGCATGGAGTATGGGGAAGAAGCCTTTGCTGTATACCTAAGGCTCTTCTTTATGGAAAGAGAGCATAGATGTAGCAGTCTGAATACCCAGTTCTGCTAGCCTTCTTTGAGCCTCAATTTTCTTTATCTCTAAAACTGGAATAATAATACTTATGTTGATGATCTTGTGTATGACCAAACCTTACAACATGCTATAAACAAATGCTCTTGATATTAGTGTTGCATAGTTAGTAATACTATATTTTTCTTGCTTTCCTATGTGACTTGATCAAGTCCTTGTGCCTCAGTTTCTTCATCTATAAAATGAGATGGTCTCTTCCAGTTTCTGTGATCCCTGACTCTGTTTCTCTTCTGCCTCTTGTACAAAAAGGTACACTCAAAATAAGGTAGAAGATATTGGGGGGATATTGATCCAACCTGCCTTCTATCCTAGAAGCCGGCTGAAGATCCCACTAAGTTGGAGGAATTATGAGGAGAAGCTTCAGCTGCTTCTATATTTGGAAGAGCTACAGATGGAGCAAGACATACGCCACTATGACTTGGAGTCCGTCCCCATGGTCTGGGACCCAAAGGACCGAAACCCTCCGCTCCTCACCTTAGAGGTCAGCATTTTGTGAGGACCAAGAGAAAGTGGGGAGGTAGAGAAAAGAGACTTGGTTCCCTCTCTGGTGGAGAGTCAGCCAGAATGACAAAATGCATTTATGTGCACTTAAGCACACTAAAACAGAACACCATACAGATTAACCTAGAAACGAGTGTGAAATAATATATTGCAAATAATTGTGTGTGAAACAATGACTAAGGATGTACAGAATGAAGGAGTGTTTTTAATTTGCCTTCAACTCTTCATGACTCTAGGGTTTTTTTTGGAAGGGATACTGGAGTTTACCTTTTCCTTCTTCAACTTATTTTACAGATGAGGAAACTGAGAGAAACAGGATTAAGTGACTTGCCCAGAGTCACACAGTTCTAGATAGTGTCTGTGGTCTGATTTAAATTGAGAGAGATAAATCTTTTTAACTCCAGGCCCTGAACTATGTATTATGGTACCTCCTAGCTTCCCCAAACAAAATCAGGATGGCCCCTAAAAAAGAAGGGTTTCTGGAGGCTCAAGGAACAAGGGTGGTTCCTTAGTTATGTTGCTGACATCATCTTGCCTTGATAAACCTTGGTTTTTACCTTTGGCAAGACTTACCTTAGAATGTGAGGACAGATAAGTGGTCCTGTGAATAGAGCACGGGCTGGAGTCAGCAAGACTCCAAATGATCAAATCTGGCCTCAGATACTTCCTGGGTAAGCCAATTAACTTTTTATAAAATGAGATGGAGAAGGAAATCACATAGCTCTCCATTACCTTTGCTAAGAAAACCCAAATGAGGTCACAGAGTCAGAGATGATTGAAAAATGACTGAATATGTGTGAGGTTGAATGGAGAGAAGGATCGGAAGAGGAGTTGCTGGTAAGGAGTCAGTACAGAGTAGCACAGGTGGCAGAACTTGGCCTCCCTAAACCACTTCCTCTCTCTCTCTTTATTTTATAGCTTTTTATTTACAAAACATATACATGGGTAATTTTTCAGCATTGACCCTTGCAGAATCTTCTGTTCCAACTTTTCCCCTCCTTCCCTCCACTCCCTCCCCTAGATGGCAAGTAGTCCAATACATGTTAACATGTTAAATATGTCAAAGTATATGTTAAATCCAATATATGTATACATATTTATATAGTTATCTTGCTGCACCAAAAAAAATCGGATTTGGAAAGAAAAAAAAAAAAAAAACCTGAGAAGGAAACAAAGATGCAAGCAAACAATAACAGAGTGGAAATGCTCTGTAATGGTCCACACTCATTTCCCTTATTTCTATCTCTGGGTATAGCTGATTCTCTTTATAACTGAACATTTGGAACTAAACCATTTCCTCTTAAAAAGGTGATCAAATTGGTGCAGTGGATAGAGTACCAGCCTTGAATTCAGGAGGACCTGAGTTCAAATCTGGCCTCAGACACTTAACACTTCCTAGCTCTGTGACCCTGGGCAAGTCACTTAACCCCATTGCCTCAGTTTAAAACATAAAAAAGGTGATCAGTTATGTATTGCTCCTAGTGAATACTCATTGCCATGCTTTTTCTCACCAGGTTCCTGGAGTAGCTGAGAATCGGCCTTCTGTGCTCCGAGGGGACCACTTATTTGCTATCCCAAACTCGAATCGGGGCCAGAATATGACCATATATAAGGGCTTTGTGCATCAGGTCGAGTTGGATCGGATCAAGCTGAGCTTCTCTCCAGGGTAAGATGGAAGGAAGAGGTAAGCTTGGGGTTAAATGGTGGGGATGGGAGTAGGCTCCTTTTCATCTTGAGTCTGGGGGAAGTGAGATTAGGAAACTGGATGGACTTCTTCATAGATAGGGAAGTGGATGGATGTCTTCATGGATAGGGAAGTGAATGGATTTCTTCATAAAGATGAAGTTAAGTTGGGGTGAGGGGCAAAGGGCTTTTTGTTAGTGTGGGATCAGAGATTGAGAGTCTGAGAGTTCTAGATTTGGGAGAGGCCAGGTTAAATCTGAGCTGAGAAGCTTGGAGTTGTAGGAGCATAAAAAAAAAAAAGTTCTGGGAAAGAGAGGGAGGGAGTATGTATTATTCATCTTAATCTTGTGTATACCTCTGTCCCCCACTCACCTTCCCTCAGACTCCTGGAGCGATTTGTGAATGGGATGACTTTCAAGGTGACCTTCACCTTCAACCGGCAGCCCCTTCGAGTCCAACACCGAGCCCTGGAATTGTCAAGACCCCACATGTTGGAACCATTGCTGTTTCCATCTTCCCCCCGTGGGATCCCTCTCCTGCCTCCCAAATTCCAACTTTCGTGAGCGAACTGCTTGTGGGGAAACAGATGGAAAGGTCATGGGATGGTTGAGCAGGGTTGTATGATGGGGGAAGAAGGGCTAAAAATGGGGAGAAGCATATGAGAAAGTGAGCCCAGGTTTGAAAGGAGCCCCCTGCAAGTTTTCTAGCTTAAGAAGTGTTTGGTTCCAGTGGCCCTGGGGATGGAAGGGTCCACTTAGAGACTAGTGTCAGCCCACAAACCTGCTCTCTTTGTCTTGTCTTTCCCCAAGGCTATATGACCGGCATCTAGAGTCCAACCCTGAGCAGCTGCAAGCAGTGAGGCACATAGTTCTGGGCACTTCTCGTCCCACTCCCTACATTATCTTTGGGCCTCCTGGAACTGGAAAGACTGTCACCTTGGTGGAGGCTATTAAGCAGGTCTGGGTCCAGCAGAAACCATCTTTCCTTACGGAGACTTTCAATTCACCTATGTTTCCCTTGAACTAGCTAGAGAAGGGGTTGTAATGGGGAAGGTACCATCAGGCCCTGGGACATCCAGTTCTGGGTACATTTTCAGGATTTCTGGTCACTAGTAGAAGATTCCAGGAGCTCTTGCCCCACTGTTCTTTCCATCCCTTCAAATAGAACTCTTCTTTCCCTTTCAATAAAAAGAAAAGCTCACCAAATTTTAATTCTCCCATAGGTCATAGGCAAATGTACCTTTGCCCTTGGGGGAACTCACACTTGGAAAAGTTTAAAAAAAAAAAAAAAGCCTGCATCTGTGCTCTCTCTTTCCCACTGGGGGTCTGGGGATGGGGAGTTTTTGAAGAATACTCCACCTCCAGGTGGTGAAGCACCTGCCAGATGCCCATGTCCTGGCCTGTGCCCCGTCCAACTCGGCAGCTGACCTGCTCTGCAAGAACCTCCGGCCTCACTTGCCCAATTCCATCTACCGCCTCCTGGCACCCAGTAGAGACATCCACTTTGTGCCTGACGAAATCAAGGTGACTGGGCTTGGGAGTGGGATGGGTGTTTGGGAAGGTATCTGGGAATCCTGGGAGGAGAGAGCAGGACTGAGAAGTTTTAGGAGATTTAGAATTTTATGGCTGAGGAAACAGGCCCAGAAAGATTAGGTTTCAGAAGGGCTGGGAAATGAGAATTGGGAGCTGGAGGGGATGGCAGTGGGGAAGACAGGCTGTGACCCTAAGCTTGAGCTACCTGATCCTCCATATCCCCAGTCCTGCTGTAATTGGGACCCACAGAAAGGGATGTATGTTTATCCCGCCAAGAAGAAGCTGCAGGAATACCGTGTTCTCATCACCACCCTCATCACTGCTGCCAGGTGGGAAGTGTGAGAGAATGTGTGTGTGTATGAGTGATAGAGAGAGAGAGATTCAGAGACAGATAGAGAAAAAGAGGGATGGACGAAGGGAAGAAAAAAGGCTGTGTTTGATTGGTTCTTTGGCTGAAGCCTGACCCACCTGGTACTCCTAGACTGGTGTCAGCTGAGTTCCCTCCTGGTCATTTCACACACGTCTTCATTGATGAGGCTGGCCATGCTATGGAACCCGAGTGTCTTGTGGCTATCGCAGGTGAGAATACGAGACGCAGAATCCTGGTTGATCACCTGGGGAGATCTCTCTCCCCTTTGTTTAGTCTTCCCCCTAAAAAGCTCCCGTTTCCACCCCTCTCACACCTCTATCCTCTCCAGGCTTGCTGGCCGTTAGGGATTCAGATAATCCAGGTGGACAGCTAGTTCTGGCCGGAGATCCCCAGCAGTTGGGGCCTGTGCTACGGTCCTCCATTGCTCAGAAACACGGATTGGGTGAGTGGGGGTGGTCGGGAAAATATCTCAATATTATGACGAATGCAGTATTTTGATTTTGTAAACACTAGTATGAGACTCTCCTCTGCTACCTCCCATTCCTGCTGTGTGACCTCAGATTCCTAACAGGTGGTCATTGAGTGTGTGTGTGTGTGTGTGTGTGTGTGTGTGTGTGTGTGTGTGTGTGTAAGGAGGAATGGACCCACCACCTCCCTTCTCCACATGACAGCTCCTCAGATACATGGAGTGATCATGTCCCCTTCGAGTCTTTCTTCTCTAGGCTAAGCAACCCCAGTTCCTACAACTGATGCTCTTAGAGGTATGTCCTCCTGAAAAAAAGGGATCTTAAAATTTCTCAGGAACTGGGCCATAAGAAAACAAAGCACCCCACGCCTTCTCCCTCCACCCCAACAATTTAGGAGTGATATATTCCCTATCCAACCCAGCTCAACAGTGTCCCTAACCGACCCCCACGCAGGTGTCTCTCTGCTGGAGCGGCTTCTGAAATACAATCCTTTGTACCAGAAGGGCCCTGAGGGGTATGACCCCCAGCTTGTCACCAAGTTATTGCGCAACTACAGGTATCATCTCCAAGATCCACTGTATCCCTTCTCCTCACCAAACCCCACCTCCTTTCTGCCATGATCTCTTCCTGTTGGCTCTCTTAGCTGTTCTTCTATACAAATAAGCATAACCAGTTTATGTCACATTAGCACTTTATAAATCACAAATATGTTCACAGTTAGTATTCCATTTGGTCCTCACAACAACTTGGTAAGATTGTGAGAACACCCATCATTATCTGCACTTAACAGATGGAAAAACAGTTAAATGACTTGCCCATACAACTATTATGAGGGCAAAAATGCTGGTTTTCTGACTTCTATCTAGAGTAGTGTTTTTTTCTCACTTAAAACACACCTCCTGGCCCAGACATGGGAACCCTTGTCATGTGTCTGCTCCTGAAAGCTACCTTTAGTCAGTGGAGGTAAATGTTCACACAATCAATTCCAGGGGAGTTAGAAAGGGTAGGAACAGGAAAATGCATTAGAAATTACATTTGTGGGGGCAGCTAGGTGGTGCAGTGGATAGAGCACCAGCCCTGAATTCAGGAGGACCAGAGTTCAAATCTGGTCTCAGACACTTAACACTTCCTAGCTGTGTGACCCTGGGCAAGTCACTTAACCTTAGCCTCAGGGAGGAAAAAAAATTACATTTGTGGGGCACCAATCTTGGGCTACAAAAATCAAAACCTGTTCTTGAGCTTACAAGCTAGTGAAGAGCTCAGTATGCCCATGATGGCCTGCTACTTTCAGGAGTTAGGGAGGCAGTAAATGGCACATAAGCTGATCCCTCAAGAATGAAGGTGAGAGGGGAAGCTAGATAGTATAGTTCAAGTCAGACTTCAGACATTTAATATTAGCTGTGTGACCCAGGGCAAGTCCCTTAACTCCAATTGCCTCACACACAAAAAAGGTAGAAAGAATGAAGATGAGGAAGGAGTGTGTTCTGGATACAGGGAACAGTCTATGCAAAGGAATTCATGAATGAATGTTGTCAGAGCGTAATGAGTTGGGGAGTAATGATGTTGAAAAACTAGGGTGCAGCCAGACTAAAAGGCTTTTTAAATACCTGGGGTTCTGAGCACTGATTTTGAGTATTATGATCAGATGTATGCATTAGGACCCCAGGTTCCTTTCTCTTATCTCCTTGCCCTTTGCCACTCAGGTCTCACCCTCACATCCTGTACATCCCCAACAATCGGTACTACGACGGGGAACTACAAGCCTTTGCGGACCAAATGGACAGAGAGCGATATTGTCACTGGGAGGAGCTGCCTCACCAGGTTTGTGGGGGGGAGGATTCTGGAGGTCTGAGCAAAGTCCACTTAGGTTCTCTTCATCTGTGAAAAGGGCTTACCTGTTTCTTTGGTTTTTACTGTGACAAGGAGTTTTTTAACCTGAGGTGTGTTTTTTTGGTGAGGGGGAGGGCCTTGGAACCTCCCATTGAGTAAACTTGCCTTTACCAATTCAATCTGCACCTATTTTGCGCAATCAAATCTTAGTGAGTTATCTGGTTTGACTCACTCATTTATCTGATATATGCAGAAAGACTAGGTTAAGTCTTGACTCTAGGCTAGCTCTCTTAAAATCCTCAGAGGGAAGGAATTTCGCCTTTGTTCAGTTTGTCCCAGTTCTTCAGAAAGGGGCAACTCCATGGAGGCAGATTCGCAGGAATCAAGTAAATTGTGTAGGGCAGGGGTCCTCTGTGGTCAGATTTGGCCCACTGAGGACATTTATGGCAGCTGCCAGGTTATGGCGGAGACAGGGTTTTTTTTTTTTTTTCTGTTTTGTTTTTACTATAGCCCGACCCTCCCACAGTCTGAGGAACAGTGAACTGGCCCCCTATTTAAAAAGTTTGAGGAGTGTAGAGTCTTGAGGGGAAGGGAGAAATGGGGTGCCTCAGATCCCTCCTTTTTTCCTTAAGCCTAAAGAGATGGAAGTTTCTGGGGGGGGGGGGTGATAAAGAGGCAGGGAAAGATGGAATCTCCTATTTTTAAGGCAGAAATATTCAGTTGGCCCTGGGTGCAACATTTCTGCAGTCAGCCCCAGTGATGGGGGAGAGAATTCAGGACCAGTTGGGTTGACTGCTGTATCATCTGCTCATCACTCCAGGGCTTCCCGATCATTTTTCATGGCGTGATGGGCAAGGATGACCGGGAAGGAAACAGCCCATCCTTCTTCAACTCAGAGGAGGCAGCCACAGTTGTTTTCTACCTAAAGAAACTTCTGACTTCATCGCCCAAGAAAGGCCAAGGCCGGCTGAGCCCCCAGCATGTGGGAGTGATCTCCCCATACAGGAAACAGGTTAGATCTCAAACCCCTAGAAGGTCCATCTTCACGGTACCACCTCTAGAAGGAATGGCCCCTCTGTGGTGGCTTTTCTAAGGTCAGTTTTTGTTTACTCTAGTCCGGCCCTCCAATAGTCTGAGGGACAGTGGGCTGGCCCCCTATTTAAAATGCCTTCCTTTCCTAACAGCCCACTGAAAGGAAAAGTTGCAGTCTTAAAGCTGGAAAAAGGTCCCACAAAATCAACTCATTTAGTCCCTTCACTGATGACAAGTAGGCTTCAGCTTTTCTCTTGTTCCAGGTGGAAAAAATCTACCAGTGTATCACCAAACTGGATAAGGAGCTTCGGGGGCTTGACAACATCAAGGATTTGAAGGTGAAGGCCATTCTAACTCCTAAGGGTCCGCTTCCATTCCCATTTCTGCCCTGCCCTCAGCTCAACATCTACAAACTCTGCAGCCAATGGACTGCCCCAATTTCTCTAACCTCCACTATCTTTGCTCACAGGTGGGTTCAGTGGAGGAATTCCAAGGGCAAGAGCGGAGTGTTCTTCTAGTGTCCACTGTCCGGAGCAGCCAGAGTTTTGTCCAGATGGATTTTGACTTCAATCTGGGCTTTCTCCGAAATCCCAAGGTCAGTCAGGGAGAGGAAGGGGAAATGGATGAGTTTTAAGACCTGGATCCAACCCCCCAACCTTGTTCTCCCTTTCTTATTGCAGAGATTCAATGTGGCAGTGACCAGAGCCAAAGCCCTCCTCATTATTGTGGGCAACCCTCTGCTGCTGTGCCAGGATCCTGAATGGAACACGTGAGGGACACTGGGTGCTTTTGCCTCCTTTCCTCCCACCTTAGCCTCTCAGAATGCCCTTGGGCTAGAGGGGGATGAAAAGGTGGAAGTAGGGGCTGCATATTTCCCTCTACTCTGGATTCTAGGGAGAGGGTGGACAGTTGTAATCTCTAAAGAGTTCTGCTGTGTGTGTATACAATGGATAAGGCAGGCTTAACCTCTGAAACTCAAATTTCATTGTGTCAAATAGCCATACCCTACGATGAATCCAAGATGTCATTGTCCCTCCTCTCCTTACCCCAGGTTTCTGAAGTTCTGTAAAAAAAATGGCGGCTACACTGGCTGTCCTCTGCCCAACCTGGAACTAGAGCAGACCCTAGAGCAACAGCTGAGCACCCTGAGCCTTGGCCCCTCTACCTCAGGTAAGGTGGCCTCCAACACTTCACAGGTCACGCCCCAATCCTGCCCCAAAAGACAGGAAGCACCTGGAGTACCTGAACTTTCCACTCCAGGACCCCAAGGGTCAAAAGCAATCCTTCTCTGCCCACCTGGCATTCCCTCCTCCTTTTTCTAGAAACTCACCCTCATGACCTGGCCCTCCTGGCAAGTGGCCTTCAGGAGCAAGTGGAGCCAGCCTGGAGAAATGAGCTTTAAGGAGACCCTCCCCCTCGGCCCAACTAGCCCCCCGCCCTCCATCAGCCGTGTCTCATGCCTGTACATCCCAAACGCGGAGCAGAAGAACCCCACTGAGTTATATTCTTCTTGGGCAGGAAAGGAGGGAGGATAAGTGGGATAGAAGGGAGAAATTTGCAATTTGCCATTCCCCCTCCTCCTCTCAAGCTAGAGATGACAGATCAAACTTCTGGGAATTTTTTCTCTTTTGTTGGGAGGAAGAGATTCTGGAAATAATAAAATTTGTTGTAAGCCATGACCTCTGGGCCTCCACAGTCCACCTCCTCACAGCTTCCTGCTGGGTCTGGCTCTGTCTTCCAAAGGATGGGGTGGGACCAAGAGAAAAGGAGGCAGGGAATGGGACCTTGTCCCCACCCCTAAAGCCTGGGGCCGAAGGAGGAAGCCGAGTGGGAGGTGGACGGGAAGCCACCCACACAGCGTTCTAATTTTAGCCCCAGCCAAAGGCCACTCCCCTCCAGCCCGCCTCCTCAGGCTCGGGGCCAAGACTGACCTCATTCCAAACCCAGCCTGGGGGAAAAGAGGGGGTGGCCGGCTCCAGGGCCCGGCACACCAGGCTCCCCGGCTGTATACTTTTTCCTCTAGGAAGGAGAACAGGAGCATATCTGGGGGGACACGGTGGGAAAGAGAGGCAGCCAAGGAGCCAATCTTGAGAGCCCCCATAGACTTTTATTGACCATCTTCCACCAGGAAGAATGAGAAAATAATCCTCAGCCAGAACTAAAATGGGGGGAGGGGGAAGAGGGGAAGGAAGGCTCCCTCAAGGGAGGTACTGAGAAAGAACTAGGCTCCAGAACTAGTTATATGTAAAAAATGCTGGTGGGTGAACCTTAGTAGGGCAGCATAGACAGTAAAGACCATTGCCCCTCAACCCCCTACCCCTGCTTCTTGAACATGAAAAGCAGTCAGTCCTATTTCATATGGGAGCAAGCGCTAAGCTCCGACCCCCATGAGGATACCGAGGGTCCCTTTCCCCTAAAGGACCTTTCCTACTCTCAAGAGCAGGAGAACATTAGAACACATGCAGCCTTGAGCAGGAAGGACCCAACAACTCTAGCCATTTGGAGTCCGACGTAGACTTGGTGGGTGGGGGTGGGGGGCTCAGAGCAGAGGGCAACCCCGCCGCCGCTTGTTCTTTCGGACCTGCAGGCCGGCCCGGGTGGCCATCTCAAACACTTCCCGGACCCCTTCCTTGGTCTTGGCAGAACACTCAAGGTAGCCAAAGGCGCTGATCCGATTGGCCATGTCCCGGCCCTCCTCTGACCTCACAGGTTCCTGGTGGAAGAGTGGGAGATGTTAGGAGGGGAGTTGGGGCTTCCCCAAGCTCTCCTCTTGCCAGGAAGTCGGGGTTGAACTTAAAAATGGGGGCCCTGCATTTGGGTGGAAGGAAAAGGCAGGACGTAGGGCCTGTAATTCTCTCTGTTCTGCTGGTCTGTTCCTTGCGTCCACATCCTTGCCCCCCCTTCTCTGGGAGGTAACCAGTCTCATCAAGAACAGGGCAGTTTGGGGAAATCTGTCCCAGCTCCCCCTTTTCCACCCTCAGCCTTTACCTGCTTCATCTTGGCCAGCTCCCTCCGGGTGTGCTCATCCTGCCTCAGGTCCTTTTTATTCCCCACCAGGATGATGGGCACATTGGGACAGAAGTGCTTTACTTCTGGGGTCCATTTCTCAGGGATGTTCTCTGCACACAAGACCCCCAACAAAAGAAAGATGTCAGCTTCTAGCCCCATACCTGCCAAATATCCCGGGATGTTACTTCTTCCTGCCTATGAGCAGGAAAGGGAAAAACTGGTCTCTTAAATGGCCTTCTGGGAAAAGGCAAAACAAGTTCCTCCTTCTCCCCCCACAATAACCCCTGAAGACTTCTTATAGGCTTGACTAATTCTAAGGGTTCTTCTTATACAGGGCTGTCAGGGAATCTCCCATTCCCCACCCCACCCCCCATGCCTCACCAAGGCTGTCTGGGCTATCAATGGAGAAGCACATGAGGATGACATCAGTGTCGGGGTAAGAGAGCGGCCGAAGTCGGTCATAGTCTTCCTGCCCGGCTGTGTCCCATAGTGCCAGCTCCACCTTAACGACAGGCACAGTCAGTGGTCAGTCCGTCCTGCCCCCCCTCCCCCCAGAATCACAGGTCTAGACCTGGAAGACAACCCACTAAAGAGCCCATTTAGTTTAATGCCCTTGTTTTTATAGATGAGGAAACTGAGGACCCAGAGAGGTGATATGCTTTGCCCAAAAAGACAGGGAGCACCAGAAGGATCTGAACTCTTGATTCCTTCCCTTGTCTCAACCAGACTGCCGTTTTCTCAGGAGAGACCGATTCTGGCTGGCATTTTGCTAAATGGGTCTCTGCCGCTTCCAGCTCTACTTGGCATTTGTAGTCAGCCATAGGGTGGGAACAAAGGGGTAATGAGTGAAAATAAAGAGTCCTGGCTCTGGCCGGGGTCCGCTTCCCCACCTGTTTGCCGTCCACTTCGATGTCAGCAATGTAGTTTTCAAAGACCGTGGGGACGTAGACCTCGGGGAACTGGTCCTTGCTGAAGACAATGAGGAGGCAGGTTTTCCCACAGGCACCATCCCCCACAATCACCAGCTTCTTGCGGATCGCAGCCATGGCTGGAGCTGGAAGAGATAAGGGTCAGTGGGGATGGCTGAACCTAGCACAGTAAAGATCTAATCAAGCCCCACAAACATTCCCTTTGAACCTTATGGAAACAGACGGACAGGCTTGGAGGGGGTTTGCTCAGGCACATGTCCCTGCTGGGACGGTTGTACAGGAGTTACCCTAGTTCCCAGATGCAGGGAGCATTCGGGGAAGGGACCAGCTAGGACCACTTCCGGTGATTCAGAGGTCAAGAATGGGCTTTTCCCTTGGGCCAGGGCCATAGTGGACCCCAGCAAGAAAACTGAAAGAGGGAACCCCCCAGGCCGAGGACAGTAGCTACAGGCACAGATCTTCTCCCCTTCCCCCCCCCCAGCAGGGAACACAAAAGAGGCTCAGTCCTGGCAATACCCTCAACCCTGGTGCCGGGCATCTTGCCCACCCCTCCCCCAAGGGCTGGCAGTTACACTGGGTCACTCAGCCCCAGGAGGGGGACAATAGCCACACTGTAGGGCAGTCACACACGGCATCTCCGGCTGAAAAGAATTCTCAGGAGAATAGCCTTCCCGGGCCGTCCTCCTCCCTGGAACAGCCATTGCTGGCTCCAGTCCCTCCTGCCCCCAACCAAAATCAGCTCCCTCCGAGGCCCTGCCCAGGCCCTTGGACGCCCCTCCCTGTGACTCAGGCTAGGAGAGTCAGCTTCCTGGGGTTTGCAAACACCAACCTCCCCCAACACACATGTCCAAAACAAGTCATCACACCTTCCTATCGCACAGGGCCCAAGTCTGGCCCTCACCGGGAAGGAAGAATCCCTTTCTCCTCGTTCCCTGGGGAAAGAGGCTGATCTGGTGGCCACTCTTTAAATTCCCAAATGCTTTCTGCCTTGAGGAAGAGGGCAGCTCTGGAAACCTGATGAGCTTTGGGGGTTGGGGGAGGATTGTAATCCAGCTGGGAGGGGCTCTAAAAGGAGAATAAATAAGGCTTAATCTAAGAGCAGTGCAGGGAGGGGGAAGGGAGACAATTGGGGAGGAGGGAGAGAAAGGAAATCCAATTCTGACACCGAATCTCCGAGGGGTATGTTCTCAGTTTCACTTAAGGACTGCTGCTTACTACCACTGCTCCTTCACTCCAAGTGCAGCCAGGTTAAACCAAAGCCCCTCCAAAGCCCCTTAGGCCTGGAACTTCCCTTTCTCCAGGAACCTTTAATCAGAGTAAAGGGAAAACATTTCAGGAGTATGGAAATACTGACCCCAGGGTTAACTTGGCTGTATGTATTAGGATGGGGGAGGGGGGAAAAGTTACAAATCAGGATGAATATTCAATCCATCCCATGAGTCTCAAAGTCTCAGTTTATTCATTTGTAAAATGAAGGCTTAAATTATCTCTAGGATCCCCCTAAGCTCTAAACTTGGGGTGTCAGATTCCATTTATGGGCAGAGATGAGATCACACCGATTCTTCTAGGAAGAAAAGGGGCAAAGGCAGGAACAGATCATCCTCTCCAAATGATTCCTCCAGTCACACAAGATTTCCTCTACCCACCATCTTGCTCTAAGTCCGAATTTAAAGGAAAAGTTATCTGGATAGAAGGCTTCAGACAGAGGGGAAAGGCCACAACCCTCACTGGAGCACTCTCCCCAAAAAAGGGGCAGCACCAGATTTGGGGAAAACCAGGGGAGGAGGGGAAGGGAAGTAGAACCAGATTTGGGGAAAGCCCTCAGGTGGGGATGGGGGAAGGGAGGACTTCGAGCCAATCCCATTTTGGGGGACAAAAATTGGAGGTGATGGTCAGTCGAGAAGATGGCCAGGATTCTGTTTTTAAAAAGGAGCAAATGAATCAGGCAGGGACATGACTGAAGTCGTCTAAGCCAGAGGGGGAGGGGTATGGTGCAGTGACCTTTCCTACTGGGGGTTAAGAGGGTCAGTTCTCCCGAGTTCCAGTTCAACTCCAAAATTTACAGAGGCCCAGGGACGTAAAGTGAGCCATTGCCACCCAAGTGGAGAGGCCTGGACCTGGGAGTGACTAACCGGAGTGTTCCAGGTCTGGGGCCAACAGCTCCCGACAAAAAGGCAGGCCGGGTTGCTCTCGGACCCCACCCTGGAGGCCTTAAGTAGGCCTCCGACAACTACCCCGTTTCACTGAAGCCCCTTAGGTCCGAAGAGGCAAAGACTCGGACCGGGGCCAGAAAGAAGCCGTCTGGATTCCCCCAAAGCTGCTGCTTGTGTTTCCAGGGTGACTTGACCGGCCCTGATCGCCCCCCCCAATCCCAGACAAGAAACACTCGGGGTCTTAGTTAAACACAATCCTCAACTTTGAAACTTATTTGGAGACTGGCTATTGGGAAGAACGGTGGGAGCTGGGGGGAAGTTGTCAATGAAATCAGAATCTACTCTCTCCAATCTTGTGACAAGGCAGAGAAATTTTTAAATCGAGTGAGAAAAAAATTACTTTCGTTAACTCTCGAACAGAAATTTGGCATTTTCTTCCCCTGCGACGGCGGGCAACAAAGCACTTTCCTAACAAAGTGGCCCGCCGCCTTCCCCGAAGTGCGGGTGGGGGGAGATCCATAACAAAAAAGGGTCTGGGGTGGTAGAAGGATTTTGGGTGGGAACGAGGGGAGGGGCAGTGGGCCCGTAACTAAGACGGCTAGGTCCTCTTAGCCACCCTCCCACCCCAAGCCTGAACTCCAGAAATGCTCCAGGAGGGGGGGATTCCCGAAAACAGAATCAAACTCCGACACATAGGCAAGCAAAAAGACCATCTCGAGCCTGGCTCGGAGCCTGGTAAAGGCCATCCCCTACCCCCACCCGCACCCCCGTCCTCCTGGGAGAGGACTGCACTTCTAGCCCATTCCCTCCCTGAGAAATTGTCACGCTCCGATTCGGGGCTCGCACACCCATCTGGGAGCCAGGACGCCGGGGTCTACCTCCCAGCGCCCAGCCGCGCGGAGGGGAAGAGTTAAGGAAACCGACGGAGGGGGGAGGGGGAAGGGACAGGGTCAGGGGGCCCGGTCTGTAAGTAAAGAAAAGAGGAGAAAGGAGGGAGGAGGGGAGAGACGGAGCTGCTTTCTCTTCCCGCCCCCCACTCAGCCCCTCATCCCAACGCAGCCCACCGGGCATCCACCGGGCAGAGCAAACGGGACCCTTCCCCAGCCGAAGAGGGGCTCGGCCACCGGCCAGAGCTGAGGCTCCCTCGCTTCCTACCTGGCTCCGAGGAGCACAGGCCGGAGAAGGAAGGGGAAAGCTGCCGGGCTGCCCCCCGCCCTCATCCCCAGGACAAGTTCGCCGGATCCCCAGCCCCTTTCCCCGGTACCTCGGGCTCCGCTCAGCGCTGCGTAGTCTCGGAGCGAGGCGAAGACTGACCCGGGGGTGGGGGCCGCCTCGCCCTCCTTGAGCGCAGCCTCGGGGAGGGGGCGGTCCGGGGAGGTGGGGGGCGGGGAGGCTGGGTCGGGCCGGAGGAGAGGGCGGGGAAAGGACGGGGAAGAGGTTGAGCTTAGGCCGAGTCCGGGAGGGACACGCCCCTCTCCCTAAATCCTCCAGTCCTCCCCCCTAGCCCGGGTCCAGGTGGCCGGACCGCTTGCACTTGGTTACCCACATTTAAGAGGAAGAGTTGGGGGGAGCCAGCGGGAGGGCTCGGGAAAAGGTGGCAGGGTAGATAGATGGCCAGACCCAGGGATTAGGGGGTGCCCCAGGGCACAGCTGTGGAGCGGCTACGGGAAAGTTGGGAGAAGCTCTGGGCGGGGAAGAGTCCGGAAGCGGCCCGGGCTGCCCTCCCGCGGCCAACTCCGCCGGCTCTCCCGGGTCCCCACCTGCGGCTAGGAGGGGCTTGGAAAGGCCGGCGAATGGAGAGGGAAGGAGACAGGCAGGCAGCAGGCCTGCCGGGCCACTTCTCGGGATCTCCTTCCCTCTCCGGAGGCCCAGTCCCCTCCTGGTCTCAGCTTTTCCCCAAAGTAGAGACGCACGCACGCAGGTTTTGGATCCGTTTGATTTATTTACACACATCCCTGGGTAAGATAGAGCCAGCTGACAATCCCTGCCCAGTGAGAGTCCCACCGGACAGTATTGTGGCACCAGCCGCAAGGTCTGGGCTGGGCCGGAGCCGGATTCTGAAGAGGCTGAGGGAGGAGGCCCCTCAAGTATAGCTGCCAGGCCCCCCTAACGGGATGACGAAGACAGAAATATCATCAACAGAGCCCATTTTGTTATTGGGGAGCCGCCAGCCCTGCTCCCTGGAGATGCCCCTGGCCCCCAAGACCAGGGCTTGGGCCAGTGCAGTGTACCTGCCAGGAACATACACGTGCTCAGGTTACCTCAGAACCATGATGGCACCTTACATTTGTATCATCTTTCTTTCAGCTTCTAAAGGGCCTTCCCATCTACCATCTCACAACTTCCATATTTAAAGTTGGTATTCTTTTTTATTTTTTTATTTTTTATAGTTTTTTTTTTATATATATTTTTTTTTATTTTTTATAGTTGGTATTCTTAGTTTTTTTTTATTTTTTATAGTTTTTTTTTATATATATATATTTTTTTTTATTTTTTATAGTTGGTATTCTTTATAGACTCATAACTGAGAGCCTCAAAGACCTTGGAGATTGTAATCTGGCCATTTTATGGCTAGATGGGGATGAGGAAACCCAAACTAAGCAAATCTAAAGCTTGCTTAAGATCTCAGAAGCAATACTAAGCTGAGATTTTTGTATTATCCCCATTTTACAAGTGAGGAGATTAAATGTAGAACAAGCTAGGGGTCTTACTGTAGATCACCTGGACAACTGGACCTTCTGGTGCCCAGTCCAGTGCTTGAGAAACACAGGCAAGTAACATGCATGAAGACTTGTAGGATTGGACTTTTCTGTCATTTTTCCATCCAATCTCACCTGCTGGGATCATTGGGCTCGTAGCTGGACAGCACTTTGTCCACAGTGGAAGCCACATCTTTGTCATTGTTGACATCCCATAATCCATCTGTTCCCAGGATTAACACATCATCTGGGCAGTGCTCATACTGGGTGAGGTCATACACCTGTACCTGGAGAGGTTTAGGATGGGGTGGGTAAGTAGATAGGTGGGTCAGATATTCACTGGAGCTGGAGGGTAGGAAAGTCTGGAGGACAGGACAAAAGGCTAAAGAGGGATCATTGTGTAAACCTTGATGAAATTTGAACAGGAGTGTTATGGGCTTTTAAAAGTCGGGGAAGTCCAGGGGTGGGTGTATAATAGGATTGTTTACAGCTCACCTCTGGGAAACAGGAGAGGAAGGGTTTGACAGGCAGAGTAGAACTGCACACTTTTAGATTATGGTCACCCAAGCCTCGGGTCACTCCGATGGTGGCCATTACCCGAGCCTGAAAGGAATGAGTACTAATTTAAATTCTTCCTCACAGCTTACAAGACCATTTGCTCACACTACGATTCTCCAGCTCTAGAAAGGTTTTTAAAAAATAATCTTTTTTTGTAGCCCTGCCTTGTCTCATTTCCTTCCCTCTCTCCATCCCTTATCTATCACATCCTTACTTCTCGCTAAGACTTTACCTTTTTGCCTTCGCCACAAACCAGGGGAAACCTGAGATCTTCCAGTTCGATCTTTTTATAGGCCCTGGGGAGGGGGAAGCAGGGAAAGTATTACCCAGATATCAAACTACTTCATCCCCCTAAGTAGAGGCCACCCTAATTCTCACTCAGCTTCCCTGGGAAAGGAGCCTCTGTCCTTACAACCAATACCCAGCCTCTGCCTAAAGTAGTGAGGCTCCTGGGTTACCCATGGGAAGGGCCTCCCAGTGATGAGGAGATGAGGGGACCAAGCAATAATTACTAGCCGAAAGGCAGCATTACCAGCCAGTCATGCTCTGGTCTCGATACAGCATTCGTTGACCCAGCTCTTTTGGCTGGACTCTCCGAGGGAACTGGAGGTGGGTGAACTCATTGCCCAGTAGCTCTGGCTTCAGGAAACCCTGATGGATTGTGGCAGGGTTTGGTGAGGAGCAAATCGCATCCAAGAGAATTGGGGGAACAGGAGGGGCCCAGGTTATGTCACATCATCCCCTACTCTTCACATCATTTATCAGTGCAAGATAAGTTTAGTTCTTAGGGCACAGAAGGGTGATTCCTTCACAGTGACTAAAATATCCCCCTTCCCATCCAGTGCATTTTCTTCCCTCCTTTCACCTTTTACCTTAATCCCTTTCCTCAACTATGAATGCAGAATATGAAATTGAAATGCCCCATCATATAATCCTCTCATTTTAGACTTTCCCCAGCCCAGAGGATAGCCACTCATTACAGCAGGAGAAACTGAAGCAAAGTCTGTATCTGAAATAAAAGGCATGGTAGCCCTGGAGAAACTGAAGTCCAGGAGGGGTGCAGGGGAAAAGTGAGGGTTGCCTCTCACTTACAAGGAGCTGCAGTCTTTGTCTTTCTGTCTCAGGGGTAAACTCCCGAGACATTGGAATGATGTCCCCATTTCGAATAATGATAGCCCTAGGATGAAGGAAGGCAATGTAGAACCAGCTTCAAGATCAAACCAAAGCTGAAGAGTCTCTGGCCAGACCTCCTCAGATTTATTGCTCCAAGACAGGCCTGCCCAGACCTTCTCCCAGGAATTCCCCCGGAAATTCTTTTGTCCCTAAATGCCATCCCCCTGCTATCTCTGACCTCTCCTATCTCCCTGCCTTTTTTATGCCTGTAGTTTCTTTGTTCTCATAGCCACTGTGACCTTTAGCCCTCAAAACCAGGTTCCAGCTCCATTCTTCTTGCCCATACCTGCTGTCTCCAGCATTGGCCACATACATCTTCCCTAGGAGGTAGACCACAACCAGAGCACAGCAACCACCGACTGCATGCTGACCCTTCTGCTCTCGTGCCATGTGCTCATCCTACCATCAGGGAACGGTGGGAGAAGTGTGAAGGTAAAGAATTGGCAGTAAAGAGGCTCATCTCAACCCCAGGGAAGAACTGTGACCCAAATCTGTCCTGACTAAACTGTTGGTATGACAAAGGGATATAGTATAGGGGGGGAGGTTCTGCTTAGGGAAGAAATGTCAGAAATGAATGGAATCCACAGAATTGGGAGAAAGGAGGGAAAATCTCTTAATTTCCCTTTCCTTAAATCTTTTTAAGGTTGAGCTCAGATTCTTTGAACCTCTCCCTTTGTGGCATAGGGGTACCTTCCAGCAGCATCTGCCCTCCCCCATCAGGTCCACAATGACTCCCTCCTGAGAGCTAAAGTGTCTCCCTCCCCACCCAGGTACTCTTCTTGCCTCTTACCATGAACTGGAAGGCATTCTCAATGGCGCCCACTACCAGGCTCTCATGGGTCACCTCTTTCTGCAATGGCCAGCAGGGCTGGGACCCACCGGGACATGAGGATTCCAAGGAGACAGAAGCCTCAGTAGTGGATGGAAGGCACAGAGGGGGTGGAGCAGGGTCCTGCAGGATCTCCACCAGGCCCCGAAGCTGTTCCCGGATATATCGATGAAGGAGTCTGGAGGCCATCTCTGCTGCCCCAGCCCCTGCATGGCCGTCAAACAGGCCCCAATAGTGGAAGCAGAGACCCTGATGGCCCTGAAGAGAAATGATGGAGAGGGTGAGATGGGTAGGAAAAACTTGGAGGGGACCAACCCAGGTCAATGAAGAACAGGATGAGAGAAAAACATCAATGTCAGTTTGATGGGAGCAGAGGTTAAGGGTCAGAAATGTGAGGTCAGATAGAATCAAGACCAAAGGTCAAACTAGTAGTAAACTAGTAATTAGCAAGGATTGGAGCACTCATGTTGTAAACGGATTTCTTAAATTTTCTTAAAGGGAGCTCAAGGCCAACTCTAGGAATTAAAAAAAAAAAAAAAAAATCAAAAAATCCAAAGCTGAAGTGAGACAGTCAAAGCTGAGCAGCTGGCTAATTAAGGTTGGGGGCCAAGGGTTTCCATAATGATTTCAAATTTGGGAACTGTGAAGAGGTCAGGAGCATGAGGAACTCACCTGGTCCTTGATGGATTTCCCTGGCCCACCCATTCTGGCCTGTCTGCCTTCAACATAAACCACCTCACAGCATGCCTGGTCCTCATTATGCCGACTCTTGCCTGCGTTAATGACCCTGCCAGGCCAGATTGACCACATCAGGTTGGACACACAGCCAGAGACCCGGAATAGTCCCCCTCCCCCATCATCTCCAGCTTACTAGCCAAGTGTTGAAAGGTCAGAGCTGGCCTGGGATATAGGCCAGAAACAGGCACAAGGATTGGATGGAAGGGAAATATACCCGGAGCCTTAGTTTGGGGGTTCTACTTCCTATCTGACAGAAGTTCCATTCACTACCTCCCCTCACACCTCATCTTGACAAGGGAGAAGTTAGAAGTTAGTTAGGGTTACTCTAACTTTAAGAAGATACTATAATGGGGCTGGAGGAGAGAAGAGGAAAGGAGGGGAAATTTTACTTCCTCACTCCTGCCTCCTATATCCTCCAGGAGGAAAACCCAGCCCTCTTTGGGCTACAGATTCTAAAATGGGACAGGGAGCGCACTCTGGTCCTTTGCAAAATGGGGAAGTGCAGAAAAAGAGGAATGACAGGGGAAGAAGAAGAAGACAGCCTTCCCGGGTATACCCACGGCACACAGCCCCTTCCACCAGGAAAGCTCATGCCGGGAGTGAAAGTGGGGGTGGGGAGCATTATGTCACTACCCCCACTTCCCTCCATCAATCCCATCCCACTTCAAGTTTTGGCTTTCTCTGCAGAGACATTAAAAATGCATCCCAGGGTGGGAACCCGCCCGGATTCTAACTCTCCAGGCTGCAGAGCTAGCCTAGGTCCCGGCGAGGTATTCTCTAGTTCCTCCCCGCCCCCCACCTGCCCCAACACCTCTACTACCTCCCCCCTCCCCAAGGGAGCGGGGCCGAAGCTTCGAGTCCCAGGCTATTTCTGGGTGTGGAGGGGGAGGGGAATGGCTGGTCGCGAGGCCAGGAGTCAGCGCGGGGGGTGCTCCCTGGTTCCAGTTTAGCTCCTGTCTTAACAGATCCCCCTCCTTTTTTTTTTCCTCTCCCGCACTCTATTAACTGCCAGCTTTTGAGCCGAGAAGCGAGCAACTTATAGCACAGGTTTTGCAGCCTCGCCCTCTGCCTCCCGCTCCGGGATGGGGGGGGGGGGGTTGGGATCCCAGGAAAGAGTGGAGGGCGTGAACGGGGTCCCCGAGTGGTAAGACTTTGGGGACACCAGCCTCGAGTCGGGGCATCCCCAAAAGAGACAGGGTCCGAGGGACAGGGGCAGGGAAGGAGAGTGAATCTCGGGATTTCAGGGACAAGTCTGGGGGAGGGGAAGAGGAGGATCTCGGGGTCCGGGCCCCTAAAATGTCATTTTGGAATGGGCCCAGGGCGGGGGGCTCACTCGGCATAGCCAGTTCTCCAGGGTAGGCGGCGGCTTGTATCCGGGGGGCTCTGCACGACCCGGCCAGCGTGGTCTTCCGCTCGTCTTAGCCCCCCCGGGCTCAGCTGCAAGAAGGTCGGTCGAGAGAAACTCCCCCGACTCTCCACAGCGCCCCCAGATGACCTGCTTTCGCTTTCAGCCCCTGCCGGAGGGCTTCGGGGTGCCGCTGGGGGAGCAGCGGGGACGGGCGACGCTGCAGTAGGGAGGTCTTTGGACCCAGACCCCGGTGGCCCCCCGGAGCTGACCAGGTGCGCCACGGCGGAGCGCACTCTGTTTAGCATACTGCTCCTCTTGGCTTCGCCCCCAGACTTGGCCCTGCCCTAAGAACGCCCCACCCCTGAGGGTTCTGGGAGGGATCTGACACCAGCCCTTCAGATCCCGGAACGGGGTGATCTCTAAGCTATGCTTGACTCTCCATCACTGGCTCCCACTTCCCCCAGGCCAGCTGCGGAGTCGCTGAACCTGGCCAGCATCACCTAGCCCCTTTTCTCTTGCTTCTTCCTTTGCCTCAGTTTCCCTTCACTGACCTGGGAAGGAAAGGGATCTGTAGGGAAGTGGCCTCCAGGTCTCCCATGTACTAGACCAGACTTCATAAATTAGAAGTCCTTTTCTGAGGAGCTGGAAATCAATAAACAAAGAAAAACCCAAGTGTTTTTTTTAGTGGAGCTCTCTGAGAGTAAACCCCACCTGCAGACTAGCCTTGCAGGGGGACCTTCCTGAAGGCAGACAGCTGGACCAGATTACCTCAGTGCCTTAACTAGGTGGCTGCCCTGAGGAATTAAGTGTCTGCAACCTCTGGGTGTGAGGCTGCCTGGTGACTTGGTGTGACAACACCTCCATGTGTGGTGGGGGAGGATAGGGGAGAAGGGCAAGGGAATGACTGAATATGGGCAAACTAATTGTACATGTAATTTCCCTATGGTCATTTTCCCCATGTAGACCATCTCCTGTGGCAAAGGCTTTATTGTCACTGTCTTTTTCTCCTTCCTTCCCTACCTCCTTTCCTTTTGGTTGCCCTAGTCTCACCCCAGTCTACGTCCCCAGGATTAGAGATCTGAAGGGGCCTAAGTATTTTTGTTGTTGTTGTTTTGTTTTTTTAAAGGGGAAAAGTGGTTTAGATGATAACTGACAAAGTTCAATGGGGCATTGAGCCCGGCATGTAATCACCACTGGAGGGAGACACAGGCCAAGCTAACCCTCTTTAGTTGGGGAACCGGACAGAAAAATGGGTACCCTACAGAAATTCAGAAAAGGGAAATACTAAAATAGAGTTAGGTTAAAGTACAATAACTTATAAAAATGGAAAGGAGCTATGATTTCATCAGCTTGGAGAACTTCCTCCATCAGTAGGGATCACAAGCTGCTTGAGACACAGATTTATTCAGAGTCATTCAAATAGGAAGCCTCAAAGCCTGGACATCCTAATTCTAAGCCCAGCACCCATTAAACACTGTCATGATGCCTCCTCCCCCCCCCAAAAAAAGGTCTTAATAAATGCCTGTTGAATTGACCTGAGGGCATAGATAAGAATGTCACTATATGTCAATTTTCCAGAAATACCTAGTTCTTATTATTCAGTGTTTCTGGGGCATCTCTCTGCTATCTTGTGTAGCTCTTCTTTATGCTTTACATTCCTCACCCAACACAAGATATATATATATATATATATATATATATATATATATATATATATATATGTATGTGTGTGTGTGTGTGTGTGTGTGTCTATGTATCTGTATATTTATATACAGATATAGATAAATAGTCAGGACCTTGTAGCCTTAACTGAAGAAGATAGTTAGTCATTTCACTTATAATCAAAATCTCTCCTCACCCTGATCCCTTCATCTTCACTCTCCACATTCTTACAGAATTCTAAACTTTTAGATCTGGAAAGGCTTTTAAGAGACCACCTAGTTCAATCCATATCTGAAGAAGGTGATACCAGTAAATCAATTTACTTTTTAACTCTGAGATTCTTTGATTCTGTGAATCATGCAAACTCATTGCTCCCAAATCAATTACAATGGATGAGATCTAATTTCTCCACTATTAACCAAACTTTCTTAAGTCAGTCACCTCTGATAGTTAGGCTTCAGGATGTTGCTTTATTTTTATTTTATTTTATTTTATTTATTTATTTATATTTTTGAGGCTGGGGTTAAGTGACTTGCCCAGGGTCACACAGCTAGGAAGTGTTAAGTGTCTGAGATCAAATTTGAACTCAGGTCCTCCTGAATTCAAGGCTGGTGCTCTATCCACTGCGCCACCTAGCTGCCCCCTAGGATGTTGCTTTAAATGACCATTTTGCCATTAATGTAGAGAGAAGGAACAAAAAGAGAAGACAGTGCAATATAATAGAGAAAGCACTGATCATGGAGTCTGAAGATCCTATTTTGAGCTAAAGGCCAAAGTAACCTTATGGTAGTCATTTAATTTCTTCTGTCTGAGATTGCCAAAATTCCTTTCTAGCTCGCTATATAAGATCGATCAATTACTGACCTACTAAGTGCCAGAAACTTTGTTGAGTATTGGGGACACAAAGACAAAACTGAAACAGTCCATACCCTCAAGGGGCTTACTTTCATTAGGAAGTAACACTTACATTGCTAAGTAGTCATAATAATGAACATTGACATGGCCCTTACTGTGTGCAAAGTGGTAAACTCTTTTCATTTCTTTTGATTCTCACAACTCTGGGAGGTAGGTGTTCTTTTACAGAGGGAGAAACTGAAATGGAATTTAAGTGACTTGTCCAAGGTCATAGAGCTAGTAAAAATCTGAGGCTAGATTTGAACTCACAACATCCTGACTCCAGTTCTAGCACTCTACTCACTTTTATTCAATCAGGTCCAAACCTTTCATGACCCTATTTAGGATTATTTTTGGCAAAGATATTGGACTGGTTTGTCCTTTCTTTTTCCAGATGAAGAAACTGAGGCAAATAGGGTGAAGTGAATTGTTCAGGGTCACACAGGTATATAAATTCGGGAGGCAGATTTGAATTCAGGAAAATGAATTTTCCTGACGTCAAGCCCAGAACTCTATCCATTGCTCTGACCTATTTGACAAGACAGCATAGTAGGGCAATCAGGAAAATCTTTTTGTGAAAGAAACTTGAACTGAATTTTAAAGGAAAATTAGTCATTCTAAGAGGAAGAGAATGAGGAGGCTGACTATTCCAAACATGAGGGACAGTAGGGCATAGAGTAAGGAAATGGAGTGAGAGCATCAAGTGAGCCAAGACTGTTGCTGGGTGGCGACTAATGCATGAGAAGAGTGGCGTGGTAGGAAGAGCTAGGTTGTTAAGAGCTTTCAAAGTCAGAGAGAGTTTTTATTTGATCCTAGAGGTAATAGGGAGCCATTAAGGATTTATTGAGTAGGGAAACGACATGGTCAGATCTGCACTTTGGGAAGAGCACTATGACAGAAGGAGAAATATAGCTCCTAGAAGCCAAAAAACTTGCTAATCAGTTAGGTTTCCTCCCACAATTAGGAAGCTTTTCGCTTGCGGTCAAAAACAGTAGTGGGTGTGGAGGGAAACAGGGTGGTGTGATGAGCTGAGGCTTAGAGGATCACCAGCCTGAAGATGCAATCAAAACCAGAATCTTCTCTATCTCTGAGTGGTTTTTGACTAGAGGCAGACCAGAATCTAGGGGTTCAATGGTCTTGGGTCCCTGGGGAAAGGCTGGGAAAGGTGGGGGGAGAGAAGGTGAGGGCACATAAATGCCCCAGAGTTCTCTGCCTTATACTAGTTAGTTTGGCTGTTGACTGTGGGCTGGAGGGAAGAGAAGGGGAGCTGGTGGGGGGGGGATCCTTTTTTGTGTCTTTGCCAGGGAATCCAAAGCCACACTCATTCACGTTGTCCCTGATAGCCTGGCTTGGAGCCAAGGCATAGACAGTGGGTTTTTTTATGATTGATTTCCTTTATTCCCTCCTCTTTCTAGTCTCCCTGAAAATATAAATACAGTTTTATTTCTTGGAAGGGGAATTTCTTTTGTTTCAGGAACTTAGAAAAGAAATCTTTCACAGCTGTGCTCCTAAGCCCTGGGAGACTGCATTAAAATACGGGTCTATTAAAAGTAACCCTTAGGCCCCTCCTGGCACCCCCGCCCCCATGTTGCACCTTGGCTGACTGTCTACCTGCTCCCCAGTTCTGCCCCAGTTCTGTCACCGCCCTTCTCTCGGGCGCTCCGAGGGTGCATCAGGGAATGGGCTAAAGAACGGAGTCGTTTCCGAGCCGGAAGGGAGCTTAGAGACCCCAGAGCTTGGGACTCGGAGCCGGGAGGATCTTCCCTCAGATTTGTCCGCGTGAGCTCCTTCAGCGGGGGATCAAAGGTTGCCTCCCGATACAGGAGCCAGGGGCGAGGGACGCGCGGAGGATGGGGGGCGAGGTGTTCCCCGGTCCCCTCCTTCCCGGTGCGGCCGCCAGAGGCCGCTGCTCCCCGGTTCCCGCTGGCCGCCCCCTCACGGACGCCGGTCCCGCCGTCCCCGCTGTCCCGGCTGGGGTTCTGGCGGCTTAGGGGGCTCGGCGGCGCTGCGCCCGGCGCTGTCCCAGGAGGAGTGGTGGCAGGCTGCTGGCGGGGCTGCAGGGCTCCGGGCGCGGAGGCGGCCCGCAGCGGACACGCACGCAGCGGCTGCGCGCTTTTTAGCCTTTTGGGGCCGGAGAGCCAGAGCGAGAGGGAGCTGAGGCGAGCTCCGCAGAGCTGGGCTGGGCCGGGCCCGGAGCGGCACCCTGGGAACGGCTCGGCTGGAGCGCAGCGCAGGGCGACGGAGACCCAGCGCATCCGCACGGTACCCACGGAGCGAAGCCGGGCAGTGACTGCAGGGCGGCAACGGCCGGCTCCCGGCTCAGGTCCCGGGTCCGGAGCGTAGGAGCAGGGGGGACCTCGGCTCCGGGCAGAAGCGGCCGCAGGTACGAGGCTCGAGGACGCTCCAGGTGTGGCGGACTGGGAGGGTTCGAGAGGGGCTGGGGGGGGGGGAGTGGAAGGAGTCCATCCCATAGGCTAGGAAGAGACTGAGGGTAGCGGATGGCCCCATCTCCACACCGAATTCCTTCTGTGAGGCTGGGCACTCTGGCGATGACCGGGGGAACAGAGAGGGAGAGGAGGGTCTCGTCTCTGCCAGAGTCCGAGTGGTGACTTGGTGCCATGATCGTCACCCTCGGACAGGAGGAGAAATTGAGGCAGGAGCAGACACCAAATTCTTCCATGTCTAAGGGGAAACAGACCACTTCCCCATCCCCCCAAGGAGAACCTACTTTCTCTAATTGTTCATGAAAGAGGGAGTGAATGGCGGAGGAAGACTTAGAAAAGGCCTCCATTGAGGATGCCAATCTGCTTCCTTCCAGCGTCCTTTCCTCAATGTCCGCACGGTTTAGGACCCCTTGGAGGCGGGGGCGGCATTCCTGCAGATTGTGCGAGTTGGGGGAATGGGCCAGCAAAATCGAGGGGTACAGGAGATAATCAAGATGGTATTATTTATAGGCAGAAAGAAGAGGTGACCAGATCTAGCTGAGTGATCTTTCTGATCCACAGAGCTCCTCCTACCTCCCAAACTGTGTGGACGTTAACCCAGGGAAAAATGGACACACAAGAAGGATTTTCCTCCTCTCAGCTCCCTTTCTCTTCCCTCCCTTCAAAACATCTTATATTCTTCCAACTAGGTGTAAAGTGAAATGTTATCAGCTATGACAAGGTCACTGACTCCATCCCATACTCATGGAGACCTGGGAACAAAAATACCAGGGTCCCTCCCCCAACTTCGTAGTCCTGAGCCTCATCTTTATGCTTTAATTCTTACTGCCATCTCTCCATCTCTCTCCTCTCCTTCTCTTTGTCTCTCTGT